>NC_136069.1:1215751675-1215828675 GCF_964261635.1 Lissotriton helveticus
GTGCTTTTCACAGACATCCATGGTAATTTTAGCTTCCATATTCTGTTAGTGATTTCATGTGAATCTTAAAACCACCCTGGACCAAATCATTTTGTATCTTTTGTTTGGCAGCTTCGAAAACCATTCCCTCTGACAATTTGTACCATATGCTTCAATAAACATCGTTTTATAACTGCAACGTTTTATGCAGCCTGTTTTGACATCCTTCTAAAACGTGATGGCTCCAGGCACTACATTATTTCACTTGAACCAGGTGAACCATGCTTTCCCTGATTTCCAATATTTAGGTAGCTCTCTCTAGATGCCACTTAGAGTTGCAGGGTGTTAATTAAAAGACTGTATAGTCCATGATCGACTACACTCTTCGCAAGTAAAAGTAGGGTACTGCTAGTTCTTCAGATGGAAAGGAGTTGTGTTCGTATGTTAGCAGGTTAGCAAAAGGAACATCTTCTAGGATTAGGCCCTTCTTGTCTTTGTTTGTAGAATTGTGTTTGCCTCTAGGAATTCTTTGTTATCACATAGATCTAGTAGGCCTTCTTCCCTGGGCACGATGATGGGTGGCTTTGTTAAGCTGCTCCCTTGCATGTCAGTAATTTGCCTTTAGTTTGGACACCCCACTTAAAATACTGTGTGGTGGGGGCTTCTAGGTTTTTGCGCAACCACCTTAGCTGTCTGTAATCTTGCTTCTAGAGTCAAACGAATCAAAGCTCTCTGGATACTGTGTAGACATTCATTGATCTGAAGGGACTGACATCGATTTTCCTCTTGGTTATCTGGTGATCGAATCCGCTAGGGACAGGAGGCTGAACTGAAAGGCGTTGGGAATGTGACCAGTGTACATGCAATGGGTTTACTCCCACAACATAGCAACTATTCAACACAGACAGTTTTTGTCTAACATTAGCCAAGGCATTTTTGATTTTAGTAAATTCACATCTATAATATATTAACTCATAGGGGTCAATAGTCTTTTGTTGTGGTATTCACATTTGTCTTCCACCCACTTCAGCAAACAGCATGAGACCATGCATCAGCACACTTCAGCGATTGGATGCCGTCACTGTGAGTGATGACAATCTCCTCTTTCACATGAAGCATGCCTACACACATCACAAAACAAGCTTTGACTAAGCTAAAAGACAGGCAGCCACTGCCCCACCATTTGGCTTTTCTCAATGCTTGTTTTAAAATTAATAATTGTTCTGCATTATTCTGACTTAAAAACCTGTAACTCATCTTTGTTAATTTTCCCTTGTCACTGTCCAATTGAATGCAATACTCATATGCTTTTTTTAACTGATGTGTGCAATGTCTACTGCAATTTCATACAGCAGCACAACACACCGACACAATAACAAAATATAGTAAAATATCAATACAATAACACTTAACCATAGCCTGTCACGCAAGCATACACAACATAAAAAATAACTTCAAACACATACCACAACACAAAAACAGTTCAACATACCATACCACATTGTGCGCCTGAAAACCAGCAAAATAACATAACTTAATAATAGCAACACAATACCGCTTCATAATATTACTATATAACAACTGCGATCAAAGATTGCAAAACCCAAGACCATTACCACAAAACAACAAAACGTTAGCACCTCCGCAAGAAAACATGACCACACAAGCAATAATACAACAAAACGATACCTTGTTAATCCACATTAGCACACCGACCCCAGGCTAATAGTAACACAACCCACTTATTCATCCATCCACCATACAACTGTACCCATCTGACCACTGTTTATAATGCATTTTAACATTAACCCACTCAGCCATCCACACACCCAGGTACACCTACTCAACAAATAAATGACTGTGCACTTTAATGTCTTCTTGGATTAAAAATACTTGCTCATTAGGGCACAACAAACCCTTCACTTCATAAACACTTTGAGCCAGAGCGTCCCTGGCACAAGTGCTACATCCTGAGCTAGACTAAAAGCTCCTTGTAAAGCATCATGTAGACCTATGCCTTACTCTCTACAAACAAACATGAGGAGGCTGTCATCTTTATAATAGTGCCTCAAGTTTTTGGTTTTTGCTTGTTTTCTCATTCAGGAGAGGTGATAAATTGGCACGTGGTGGTGGCTCATCCACTTTCTTTCTGTTGCAGCCCACGTTTGGGGACAATGCCAAGGTCAGGAAGAACTGAGATCTGTATTTTGGGAGGAAAGATGTGGTATTTCAACCGGCGTTGCACTAACCTACCTTGGGGACTGCAGGAGTGTGTGGGGGGGGGCATGAAAGAGAGAGAGCAGGAGGAGAGCCTTAAATGGAGGATGGGGTAAGAAATTAGCAAAGTGAGTAAAGTGCACCCTTGTAATGTTCTTTGGGGTTACATTGATAGACTCATCTGGCCTTCATCTAGTCCTTACCAAGTACTAATACCCATTTAACAAATGGTGTACACATATTTCTCTTTGTTGTAATTAGATAAATAAAGAAATTATCCAAATTTCAGTAGATTTGTATGAGAAAGTAAGCCAACCCATGATTGCAACATTTAGGACCATTTGTAGCGCCAAAATTAAACATTTTCTATAAGATGTTATCAGTCTTTCACACTCCCTAGGAGTAATTGTAGAACACGCCTCCTTACAACCTGCTTGCTTCGATATGTTCCCTCATTTATGGACATGTCTCTTTAAGCAACAGCAGAGCATCTTAGTGAAATTGAGGTTTGGATTTCGATTTGGCAATTAAAAAATCCAGATTTATTGAGGCCTTGAGGGACAAAACTGCACCATCTGTTTTCCAGAGCAAATTCTTTGCTATGCACCTTCGACACTGGGCACCTGCTAGGCTACATAAACTGAAGCTTTGTCAAGATGGAAAATGTTGGGACTGTGGGGAAGAGAAGGTTTCCCACCAATATATGTTTTCTTCACTGCCGACTTCCAAATCCTACTGGTGAAGTACCGGGTTATTTAGAACCCAGCGGACCCCCAATAAAATTGGGCACCTCCTCATCGTAAAGCAGGCCATAAAGAAAGGAACAGAGACAGGTGTGAGTAAGATTAGACATAGTTGTGTGCAATAAAGGGTTTATGGCATGCTGTGCCTTGATCCCTAATCTTGAGCGGCCACTAGCAGAGGAACTGGCCTAACAAGTACTGCCTCAGGCAACGGAGTCAGCTTGCCCGGGTCACACAGAAGTCAGCTGAAGGTGTACGTGTTCCAAAAGACTCGTTTGGCCTTAATCATCGGCCTATGTGAGGGCAACCACAAAATGGCTGCCGTACACAAAATGGAATGTATGTATGTATTTGCATACTTATATAGCGCTATACTGTCACCCAGAGGGCATCCTGGCGCTTTGACACAACAAGCCGAACCACCGATGCAGAGCTCAGACTGCTCTTGGGAACAGATGGGTTTTGAGCCCTTTTTTAAAAGCGGGGAATTCAACCTGACTTCTTAGCAAGAGCGGGAGAGAATTCCAAAGTCTGGCGGCCGCAAAGCTAAACGACCGCCCACCCATCCTTATCCTCTGAACTCTGGGGACCGTCACCAAACAGGCAGATGAGGAGCGTAGGCTCCGAGAGGTGGAATACCAAGAGAATAAGTTCTGCAGAAAAAACTGGGCCCTGTCCACGTAAAGCTCTAAAAACCAGGCAGGATGCTTTAAAAAGGATACGCTGATGTACAGGCAGCCAGTGTAAATCCTGAAGTGCCGTGGTGGAAGAGGCAGCGCGCGGTCGAGAAAGTGCCAGCTTAGCTGCCATATTTTGGACCCGCTGCAGTTTGCCCACCAGCGTACTAGGCGCCTCCAGGAGCAGTGCGTTGCAGTAATCCAATCTGCTTAGAATCCGAGGGTTCAGAACGGAATCCCTGATATCATGGTGATCTCGCCACTCAAATGTGACGATAAATACTCGCACACCTTAGACTTGTCATTTTCGGTCTGATGTTACCAAAATCGTCATGATGCGGCGATTCTTATGACACGGGTGCAGAATTTCAGTACCACAGACCCTTCTTTTGCCCTTACATAGGCAATAACCTACACTCACGCTAATCTGAGTCTAGGTCTATATTCATAAAATCATTGAGATGTTGCTGTAGCATCATCCTATTACTTAGCTCGTCTCTCGATATAGGTTTCCTTATACATGATGTGGCACAGAGGCCACATATAGTAGGGGCACACTGTACGCACAGACAGAACAGAAAAAGAATGGCTAAGGTCATCCCAATGACCATCAGAATCTTCCATCCCCAGGCGGATATCAGTTCCCAGAACCACCCCATTAACAACCAATCTCCTTTATCCACATGTATAAAGTCGGAGATTTTATGCAGTTTGGAAATGGCCTGGTACACTGTCGGAGCATTATCTGGAATGAAAACACAGCAACTTGATTGGATCACTTTACATACCCCACCTCGGTCTGCAAGTATGACATCTAATGCAACTCTGTTCTGGAGTGTCATAAGACGATCCGACTGGAGCTCAGCAGTCAAGTTACTAAGGGCACCGGCAGTTTCAACTACGGTGGACTGGACCACCCTCGTCAATTGTCGTATGTTCCTGCTGTTAACCATAGGTCCCCAAAACGGCAGAAAACCCTTCAAGAAATCTCCTAATTCTTGTCCTGCAGTATCTTCCTCAGTGAAGACACCTCTAACTACCCTTGTCTTGTGGTAATCTGCCACGGCTGTGTAGGTGGGAGGCAACAGGAACGAGACAAAACATGTGCCAGAGAAATCAGGGGGCAACCATGTGTATGCTCTATCGTAGCAGATGAAATAGGTACCCTTATCTGCCAAGAACGAAGGGGAAGTCTGGGACGCAAAGACATATGTCTCTTTGCAGATACTCTTCCCTAGCTGAGCTCTTGGATTCTTGCCATTACCCTGCAGACAGTAGTGACCCTGATAGGGTACAACCCAAATCGGGGAGAATCTTTTTGCACGCTGGTTCTCACTCAGACTAACTCCATATCCGGTTACATTCCATCCAATGTATGCCAGTGTCCCATCTCTCGGGGAAGTAGTTCCTCTAATCATATCTACTATACCCTTAACTAGAGCACTACTCTTTGGACTATCTTTTACAGAACGTAGGGGATGGACTTCACGGGCATAGATGAACATCGTTCTGTATGCCCATACAGAACCATTGTAGCTGAATGGTAGGACCAGGTAGGGAATACCTTTATCAGTAGTATGAGGCATAAGACCACACACCCAACAGTTAGTTGTGTTCACTACTAATTGGTGTTGGTGCAGAAGCTGAACGAAAGAGTTATTAACGAATTCCAAACTTCTAAAGGATTCATGTTCAGGCAGAGGGTGGAAAGAATGTGAGGAAACAGTAGAAGAAGGCATAGGCTGTGCAGTGGGTAAAAACGTCACTCGAAAAGAGAATAAAACATATCCTATTAAAAACATCATTACGCTAAACAACATGAAAATGCATAGTATCAGAAAACGTTTTCTAGTCATCATTGTACACATTTTGGCTCTAAAGTTCATCTCTTTGGCAGGTCTCTCCATCTCGAAAAACTCCATCCTCTAACCTTGCTGCTCGCGGAGGTAGGGTGTTCCGTGCTAAGGAATGCGCCTGTCAGTCCAGGGAACTCCTAAGGACCAACCAGAACCGTCGACCTTGTGTCTTCGGCTTGCACTCCAAAGACTTGACGCCGCGACACTACATCAGAACCCGGATGGTGGTTCGAAAAACAAAAATCAAAAAAGTTTCTCAGATGAGAGAGCTGCACTTTCAAAAATATAAAAAAAAGGAATTTATTTATTTGTCCATAGTTCTCGGCCTCAGATTATAACGGCTTTTTCCTGGTAATGTCTCATCTCGGAACAACAGGTCAGGCTCAGTAGTGTCCAATCGAACTGCAGATGGCACGGCTTCTTGCAGAAGATCGTCGCTTTCACGCTCGGAATTTGTCCCAATTAAGCGCGCATCGCTAAAAGGCAGAAAACGAGGCACAGTCTCAGTTTCAGAATCTGCAATACCCTCCTGGACCCACTGGTCGTACGGCAGAGGCAAAGGGACCCTCTTACAGTGTACGCCGTGGATCCAGTTCTTCTTTCCTTGCACTCGCACTGCAGATCTTGTTGATAACAGGACTAAATAGGGGCCGTTCCAGCGGGGCTGATCATTCTTTGTCCGCTGAAAGTTTTTGACTAAAACCCATGAACCAGGATCGATGACGTGTCCTGGATCTTCAGATGCCTGAGGCAGTGTATCGTGAACCTGTTGGTGTAAAACACGCAATTTAGCCGTCAAATCAATCAAGTAATCGAGCAGTACAGGGTGTTCAATCTCGCTGAATTTCGCCGGCCTCGGCACTTCCCATATGTTGGCCGGGCGACCGAACACAATCTCATACGGACTAAGTCCCACTCGTGAATGCACTGCCATTCTTGTCGATAGAAGTGCTAGGGGCAAAGCATCAGGCCATTTAAGACCAGAGCTCGCTTGTATCTTGGCCAGTTTCAGTTTTAACGTGCCATTATAGCACTCTACTAATCCAGCTGATTGGGGGTGATTTGCAGCATGGAACTTCTGCCGGATTCCTAGCCCTTCACATACTCTCTTCATCACTCGACCTACAAATTCACTCCCATTATCACTCCAGACCATTCTCGGCAAACCAAATCTGGGGAAGAATTCTTTGACAAGGGTTTTAGCTGTGGATAAGGCAGTTTTATCCTTCAGGAGATATGCTTCTACCCATCTCGAAAAGGCACAAACAACAACGAGTACGTATTTCAAGTTGTTGCACCTCTCCATGTGGATGAAATCTAGCTGCAAAACCTCGAACGGATACGTTGGAGGTGCAAAATGACCAGCTGGAGTTGGAGTTCCCCTACCAGGGTTGTATTTCAGAAAAACCATACAATTCTTGACCACATTCTGTGCACACTTAGGAATTCCAGCATTTTGCCATACTGGAGCCAAGAACTTACAGATCCCTTTCACACTGATATGAGCCATTCCATGCGCCATCGTAACCACTGCAAGCACATACGCATCGGGTAACAACCATCGCTGATGCTCTGACAATTCAACCCAACAACCATTCGCATCCAATTTACCCGTGCTCTCTCTCCACACACTCAACTCTTTCTCTGTAGCTTCAGCTTGAATAGACTTCACACTCTCTATCGTATCTTCACATATTTCAACGTCACCAATCCATCTTGCAGGGCCCGCCACATACATTCGACTCATCACATCTCTTGCTGTTTCTTTCGCCACTTGATCAGCAAACGCATTACCGCGACCAACATCGTCAGTAACCTTCTTGTGTGAACTACATTTCACAATCGCAACTTGTAATGGCAAGGTAAGTGACTCAAGAAGCTCATTCACCAGCTGACCATGCTGTATCTTGGCTCCATGCGAAGTCAGAAACCCACGCACTTTCCACAATCATCCAAAACTATGAGCCACACCAAACGCATACTGGCTGTCGGTATATATGGTCACTTTCATTCCCTTTGATAACACACACGCTCTCGTAAGTGCAATCAACTCGGCTGCTTGAGCTGAATTATGTGGGATACGTGCAGCTTCAACAATCGTATGCAAAGTCGTAACAGCATATGCCGCAGTCGTATCCCCATTCGGAAGCTTGAAGCATGAACCATCCACCCATAAGTTACCATCAAACTTCACAAGAGGAGTGTCCTTAAGATCTACTCTCCCTTTCGTTTCTTCTTCTGTCCTAGGAAAGCAATCATGTTGTTCAGAAACATCTGTCTCTGCTACAATCGGCAATAACGTAGCTGGATTCAACGTGTTGCATCTCTTTATGTGCACATGACTCGCTAAAAGTGTTAACTCATAACCTGACAATCGAGCACTAGTTAAGTGCTGTGTCTTGGTCCTGTTTAACAAAGTGTCCACTGCATGTGGAACCATTACAATCAACATATTATTCATCACTAAACCAGCAGACTGTCGAATAGAAACAGCTGCTGCTGCCGTCGCTCTTAAGCAACTCAGCAACGCTCTAGCCACTGGATCTAAAGTTGACGAAAAATACGCACATGGACGCTGCTTGTCCCCAAAAGACTGTGTCAGCACTGACAACGCACAACCTTCTTTCTCATGGACATACAGTGTAAAGGGCTTACTGTAGTCAGGGGTACCCAACACAGGAGCCGAACACAATGCATCACGTAATTCGGAAAAACTTTTCTGACAATCTTCAGACCACGGAAGGGGATTAGGCGTATCTTTACAGGTCAATGCCACCAAAGGTTTGGCCAGCAAGGAAAAATTTGGTATCCATTGTCTGCAATATGACGTGATACCCAAGAAAGCGCGCACTTCTCTCTGTGTAATTGGCACACTCAATTTTGCAATCGCTTGAATTCGTTCTGGGGTCAATCTTCTTCCCTCCTTCGATAAGAGATGACCTAAGTAGGTCACTTCTTGTCGACAATACTGTAATTTAGAAAGAGACACTTTATGATGCAGATCAGACAAATGACGCAACAACGACAAGGTAGCTTCTTTACAAATCTCCTCAGTATCTGCAGCGACTAGTAAATCGTCGACGTACTCAATAAGAGCAGCACCATCAGGTAAAACAATCGTATCAAGCTGTGTCTTCAAAGCCTGACTATATATTGATGGACTCTCACAATAGCCTTGGGGAGCGCGTTTGATCCGGAAGCTTCGTCCTCCTAAACAGAAGCCAAAAATATCCCTACTCTCCTCGGCAATCGGGATGCTGAAAAAGGCATTTTTCAGGTCAATCACCGAGAACCAAGTGGCGGAAGCTGGAATCATCGTTAATAAGGCAGTGATATCAGGAACAACTGGAAACTGTGGCACAACTATTTTATTCACCTCCCTAAGATCAATCACAAACCTGTAAACAGGTGGCTGAGAAGAGTCAGTTCGCTTCAGAACAGGCAGAACAGGACTATTGCAAACGTTACCTCTTGTTTCTTCAATTACATCTTTTTCAATCAAGTCATGAATGATCGCTAGCAACGCTCTTTCACCTTCACTAGAGATCTTGTATTGGGGAATACGTGGCATTTTAACATTCGCTTTCAATGTCACAACATATGGCGGTATTTCCAAAAGACCCACATCATTAGGGCCAGTAGCCCAAATAGAATCAGGAAGAGAAAACAGTTCTGCCGGAAGTTTATCCTTCGACAAATACATTGAGGATACCACTTTCTTACCCAGTGTAAGCTGTACTCCCGAAGGAGAACAATACAATGTCGCGTACAATCTTTTCAACAGATCCAATCCTAACAAGTTCTCACCACAACCCGTCGTCAGGATAAGGGGTGCTTCGAATTCACAAGGTCCAACAGAAAGAGACATAGGACTAGAAATCGGGTTCCTAACCGGGGCGCCAGAAAAACCTACTGAAACATTCATTTCGCCAGACAAAGGTGCGCCAGGAAGTTTAGAGTGCATAATGGAACTCTTTGTAGCACCAGTATCCAACAGAAAAGGCTCTGACACACCTGATGTAATCACCTCAACATAAGGTCCACTCTGATCTACTGGAGCTGAAACAACTCCCTCTATTTGTCTATGGCTGTCCTAGCAATCATCACCTTCCATATTCTCACCTTCTGCATAGTAGTCATCAGCATAGTACTGAGTCGTCCTACCAGACGCGTTATTCTGCTGATCAAAATTATTCATTGAATTCTGTGGAGGAAAGGGACATGTGTTTTGGGGAAAACCTCCACGTCCTCTACCTCTAGGAGCTTGAGGAGCACCCCGACCTCTTGCGCTAGAAACACCATTCATACGTGGTAACAAAACAGGGCAGCTACTTTTAAAATGACCCTCTTCTTTGCAATATGCACACTGATTAGGGCCTACAGGAAAACGTTGCTGAGAAAACTCGAACCTTTGCGAGTTTCTCTGAAACTGCTGAGGTTGCTGATAATCACGCTGGCCACCACGAGGTGGATACGCCTGCTGCAAGAGAACCTTCGTCTTCAATTCTTTAGTTTTCTTGTCTGCCCTATCCTTCTCGTCCTTATCTCTATTTTCATAGTACTGTGCAGTAGCCAATATCTGTGCTGATGAGGAAACGGCCCATGAACTTTCTGAATCTTTCAATTTCTTACACAACTCAGGAAGCAAATTGTGCACAAACTTGTCAACGAACAACCGTTGACCACCTTCTGTACTCATGTCATGACCACGTCTTGACCACTGTGGTCGATAAACGTCTCTTCAAACCTGGTGAAGAAATCAGACACGGTTTCCTCTTTCTTCTGCTTACATGCAGACAATTTATCCCAATTTACACGCATCGCAGGCATTAAAGTCTTCATATAAGTAACGATCTTACCAGGGAGTTCTGCTACTAAAGGCTCAGGTTTAGTACCACCAACTTGTCGGCCATCTGCAGCAGCAATATTAACCCAGGTATCACCTAACTCCTGCGCATGATCTGTATGACGAATCAATCCCCACAAAGGCTGTGGAACCACATTTCCAAACAACATGTCTATATCAGCTAAATTCATAACACATGAGTCTGCAGTCTGAGATAATTCCTTATAATACCCTGCAGGATTTTTCCGGGGGTCAGGTAAAGTCTGCTTAAGGGCCAAAACTTCAGCACGTTTCCATGTAACATGTACCCAAACACGCTGAAAGTGTGCTGGCACAGCTGGGGGGTTATTATTTGCACCAGCAGGTACTTTTTCCTTCCATACCGGAGGAACCTCTCTCATTGGATATTGTCGCGCTTTTCTCTTAACGGAAGGATCAGGTTCAAACAACGACCGAGAAATAGCCTTACTCCTAAATGACAACAATGTCGCAACTGCTCTGTCAACATCGGAACCCACAATCGTGCCTTTAGCGAACTCGAACCGTACACGACACAACTCAGGCGGATTGGATTCCAAATCATTATCCTCCAATTCTTCACAAAGAAAAACACACATTTTATCAAAAACATATCTCTGCTTCGGTGCTTCCCATTGGCGGAAGACATCCATAACAGACTCTAACTCATATCTTGCAGGATCAGTAACCCATTTATGCGCCAAGTGATCCAACACACCCTTCTCTCTAGAATCCGGCAGTTGGCTACGTAACTGTTTACGCTCTGAAACAGGGGTCATAGTTAATGACCCAAAGAAAGGAGACAAGAGACTAGTAACAGTATCAGTCATTCTCTGTCGAACAGAAGGAGAAGTCGACAAAAGAACAGGAGGGAAGACAGGATGAGACAAGGCAGACGCAGAGGCAGTATCAGGAGGAGTATCGGAAGAAGTAGTTGATACAGTAGGCAAAATCGTAGGAAGTATAAGCGGAGTAGGTAGCAAAGTCGGCGGCCCTTGAGGAGGCTGCGCCATAGCAGTGGGAGCCAACTGAAGAAGAGCTGGCGGCTGTGCGATAGCAAGGGGCAAAACACCCAGAGGTTGCGCCACTAAAGGTTGCGGAGGTGCTGTAGCACTCTGCGCATAAGGGGGTGGCGAACTCAACAAATGCGACATTAAAGGATCTTTCTCGAGTTCCTTTGCTGCATCTTGCTGAAGAAGCGGCACAACTGGATAGCACTTATCAATCGCCATTTTACGTTGCCTGTGCAACTGCTCACTTGCTTGTTCTTCTTCATTATCTTTATACTGCATAGCAGCTTGCATTATCGAGATACCCTTTTCTCTTTTATTCCTCTTTGCTAATTTAATTTCTTTCTGTTTGGCTTCCTTTCGCCATAGGCGGAAAGAGTCAAACATCGCCGGCCGGGCTTTCTTCTTAAAAAGTCTAACCTCTAGATTGTCTTAAGATTTCCGTGTCAAAACTACCATATTGGGGCCATTTGAGGACACCATCCTTCCTCGTGTATCGGATCCACACTTTATTATGTGATGGGGCCCACGCCATGCTTCACATAGAGTTCATAGGTTGGAGTTCCAATCGGAGGAACCGGACATGAGTCCTCCAATCGGGAATCCCTATTTCGACCACAACAAAACAAATTTCCAAGTCTGCTAAAACCAGGCATCTTCGCTCACTAGTCTAGCTTCAAACTTCAAAGGATTCAAATACGATAGTCTTGTGAATACACAAGTCCCTCGGCTTTAATAATCCACATTTGTAAAGCGCACAATCACCCGTAAGGGTCTCTGGGCGCTGGGGGCCGTCGGGAAGATTAAGCAAGCTATTGCCCAGAGTCACATGGTGCTGGGGTAACCTGCCGCCGGAGCCGGGGATCGAACCGTGATCCCCAGATTCCAGCGTCAGTCGCCCTGGCGCCACACCACTTCCACTAGTACTTGCAAGTTCCAAATCAAAGATCCCAAGGGGATACCCAAAAACTAAAGACTGGGAGACGCTCCACTCATACTTAACTGAGGTATCGATGACGTCACCAGAAGACTCGTCTATCGTCTCGCTCTACCAATCGTCAAAGGGTCCAAGACAGGGCGATAGTCAGGGCAGCAGTCCTTCGTAGCCGTTGGAAAGCGGGGGACCTCGCAGCAAAGACTTTCGGACCACGACGACATACAGGGGTCGATGAAGTGGTTGGCCTTCCTCCAGAATTTTCACACGAAGCTCCTCTGGCTTGGACCGGTACCGCTGAAATCGCCCTACGTTGGGCGCCAAATGAAGTACCGGGTTATTTAGAACCCAGCGGTGCCAGGGGACACACCCAAAGACTTCGGATTCTCCTGTCTCAGACTACAGAAACGCAGAGACTTCTTGGTCACGTCAAAGATCAGATTTATTGGCTGCAACCAGTAACAGATATCCTAGAAGTACAACACGGTGTATGTTCTCAGGAGACTGCTCAACTTTACAAAGCTGGTCATCCCTTTTATACCAAATATTGTGCTTCAGGCAAACATTCCTTATTTACAGTTGACCCTTCACATATTTTCACGACAAAGAAAAAGCAGAATCATGATGACAAACCCATATTTCAGTTTGTCCAGCCCACAATCAATTACCCGGCAAGGCCCAACACTTTTCATCAGATAATCGGACGGACCTCCAATAAAATTGGGCACCTCCTCATCATAAAGCAGGCCATAAAGAAAGGAACAGAGACAGGTGTGAGTAAGATTAGACGTAGTTGTGTGCAATAAAGGGTTTATGGCATGCTGTGCCTTGATCCCTAATCTTGAGCGGCCACTAGCAGAGGAACTGGCCTAACAAGTACTGCCTCAGGCAACGGAGTCAGCTTGCCCGGGTCACACAGAAGTCAGCTGAAGGTGTACGTGTTCCAAAAGACTCGTTTGGCCTTAATCATCGGCCTATGTGAGGGCAACCACAAAATGGCTGCCGTACACAAAATGGAATCCGAGGGTTCAGAACGGAATCCCTGATTTCATGGTGATCTCGCCACTCAAATGTGACGATAAATACTCGCACACCTTACACTTGTCATTTTCGGTCTGATGTTACCAAAATCATCATGATACGGCGATTCTTATGACACGGGTGCAGAATTTCAGTACCACACTGGGACCAAGTCCAGTCCCAATTGGCGACAATTTTCCACAGTAATATTTTAGGACCCGGAGCATCCAAATCTTTGATTACCTTAAGATGGCTCTTCTAGACCTCCTCCTCTCAGTTGTGGTGATGGTTATTTTATCGGCATAGAAATCTTTCATCCACGTTTTGTTTCATACTGGATGGTGTGGGTCGCATTTTTAAGAAGTGCCCATAATTCACGCTCAAAAAGAAGGTCCTTCCCTCAGATATCCTCTACTATCTGGCACAGCTGCCTTGAATTGTCTTAAGCAGTAAGTGATCTTTTTTACTGTAAAAGGATGGATTTTGTATTGTTTGAAAAAACTATATTTCTTTCTAGACTGATGAGCAGCAACAAATCTTTCTCGTAGCCCATCACAGTTATATTGACCTAATCATGATTATGTTGCCATCAACCAGAATGCTTCAAGTCACATTGCCAGCTTTTCTAATCCTTTATGCAGGTGATCTGTTTACCACCCGAGCTAATATGGTCAAGTATTCATTACGTCTGTTTAAAAGTACCTTACCAAAGAGCACCGGGTTGGGAGGTCAAATGATTAGAATGCTTTTTTGGGGGGGAAAGTGTGACTTAGAGTTACGGGTGCAAATCCTGGGATGCTCCAAGGTCAACACACAGAATATATTAAGGGAAATGATGACTACCTTAGCTATTGCAAAGATTTGCAGGCTACGGCAAAGAGGAGGGAGTTCATGTTCAAAGAAATGACAAAGGGGAAGGCCTTAAGCATTGAAGAGAAGTGCTTGTGCTAGGGGACACACCACAACACAGTGAACTGAGTGTGAGCCTGTGACAGCACAGTACCATTCTGTTATGCACCACACAATTACATTTCCAGTAGTCTCCTATACTATCTGGAACCTTAATATTCCAACCAACAGGATTGGGATACAACATTAATTAACCCAGATGGAAGCTCACATCCATGTTTTGACCCATGAGACCCTTTTATTGAAAGAGGACTTACCAAGATCTAGGTCTCAGAAGTCTCCTCTGCAGTTCGTCTCTGGAGCTAGAAAGAAAACCTCTATAATGGGGATAGTTCTATGTCAGATATTTTAATTTAAGGTACAAGAACAAAAGAGCGATGAGAAAGGGAGATGGGTGGCAGTAAAGTGTACACACAGGTCCTCCCCACCTTAATCACATCAATATTTTTGCCTAACCAGGGTCAGCAGAGAATTTTGAAGAAAGCTGTACAGACAATAGAGGTGCTTGTGAGGTAGATCCCTTGATACTTGGAGGTGGCTTGAATCTAGCTATCAACAGAGACATTGACAAGGGCAACAGATAAGAGGGCCGTGGACACAACAGCGACATCCTATGCTGAGAAGGAGTGAATGGAGGACATAGGGTTGGCTGATAGCTGGAGTTATAGGCCCATTCTGAAGGCTGTTTTTTCACATTAGTCTGTTGCACACAAAAGCTACACCAGAAGAGATTATATTCTCATTGACAAAACATTTTTCACAAGTGCAGAAAGCAGAACATGGATGAATGAGCCTATTCCATCTCCCACAGGTCATGTGCACATTAGAAAGCACCTGGAAAACACCCACAGAATGGCTTTCTTCATGTCGCCTAAATGAGATTCCACTCAAAGACCCAGTAGTGATACACCCTACCCAATGCATTACTGAGTATCTGGCTGCAAACAATATGGATAACATATCCAAGACAATGCTTTGGGAAACACTCCTAAGAGGCTCTTTCAACACTGAGGCCCTGTTTACTAAATATAAGTAAGAGACACATAAGCACATACAGTCCCAATGGGTTCGGTAGAAAGTAATTAATCTCAGGTGACAGATTAGAATACTCGGAGCTTAACCAGAGCTTCTACAAGATGTGTAATAAACTGTGCTAATTACTAGTAAACCTAATCGGGGCCAAACAAGTACATCACTGTGTAACAGAAATAGGACGGTCAAGGAGTCACCCACACTAAAAAGATAGACCAAGCAGAATGCTTCTACAAATATTGCTCTCAGCTATATGCTGGTAAACCCACAGAAGTCTGTTAGATGGGAATACCTAGTCCGCACCAAGTCGTTAAAACTATTGGATGAAGATAGGGAGAAATTAGACAAACCAATTTCCAAAGACAAGATCTTGCTAGCAATAGGCAATTCCAAAACTGCAAAGGTGCCAAGCTCTGACTTATTCTAGAAGCCTTCTTTAAAAACTTTGAAGCTACATTGCTGCCCACCATCTTGAAATTATTCGAGGATATAGGACAAGATGTAGTCACTTAAACAATGGGAGAGGCCACAACTATTTGCCTCATAGTTAATCGTGGTAACCTGGCAGGAAACTGTAGTTTGTACAGGCCATCTCTGTATTGAATACAGACTTAAAAATACTGTTTATCATTGCAACCCGCTTACATAACGTGGTGCCTCCATTAGCCAATCATGACCAGGCAGGTTGTACAACAACTAGACTGCTTTTGATAGAGGTGATTGTTCCTTAATGAGAGATGTCTTGGTTGAGATGGGATGTGTCAATTGCCTCTAATGATTGATATTGGCAGAATATCGAACCCTGAAAGCAAGAGTTAGACTAATTAATTCAATCTCCTGACAGATAAATATTAAGAGAGGTACGCGGCAAGGATTCCCCCTGACTCCATCTGGTTTATTTTGACTCTGGAGCCTTTAGCACCACAGATACTTGCCAACAATTGGATCAGGTGCATTAGATTGGGAGGAGACAAATTAAAAATAGCGATATTTGCAGACAGATATCACACTGGCGGTAACTAAACCTAAGACCTTGTTGTTGGACATAATCAAGGAACTTGATCACTTCTGTAGAGTATCTGAATTCAAAATCAATGCAAATAAAGCTGAAGGCTTCAACATCTAATTGGAAAATAAGGCTCTTTCTGTAGTGGAGGGTGTCTCATCCTTTCGATGGTCCACTGAGGCTATTCAATCTCCAGGAGCTGAGTTAAGGAAAACTCTGCAGAAAGCCAAAGTTATGAACCTTATGCAGCTATGCAAATCAGTGAAGCCATATTTAACGAACGGGAGGCATAGATCTGTACTCCGGGTTGGACGAATTGCAGCAATAAAATGTTATGTTAATCCTTCCCAAAAGAATTCATATTTTGTATTCCCTACCGGTGCATATAGAAGATATTTGTAGATCCTGCAGAGGCTGTGCAGTAAATTCATTTTGAAAGCAATGGGAGCACATATAGGAGACATACGCTACCCGTGGGATGGAGGCTTGGGTGTCCCAAACATCCGAAGGTATTATTAAGTGACACACCATCGCTTCTTAGTTGAATGGACCAGAATAGAAACGGACAATGGGCGGTGGATAATATAGCACACACTTAGTCAGGGACCACTTTGATGAGAACCGTGGTTTTTACAAACCCAGGGACACTAAAGTCTATAACTCACCAGTGGCGTGAGTAATGCTTAAGGTTATGAGATACATAGGCACATTGGAGATGTTCTGAACACTATTCTGTCACCATTCACACCACTCTGGGTTAACACACACATCTGTGCTGGATGCGCAAAACACACTTTTAAACTGTGTTATGTGGGAGAGTCTTGAACACTTAAAGTTGTGTTTAGAGGGGAGAGATCAAATGCTTTGACAAATCAAGAAGTAGTGTGGGGTTCATTGAGGAGGAGGAAGTTTCAGATAACTCCAAATCTGCTACTGGGTTTTAAACTCTATAAAGCAAAGGCCGCCAGGTCACTTGCATCATACGATTAAATATTTGCAGATCTGTAGCGCTCATCTGTGATGAGAGGGCCATGCCTCCTCCTGACTGTATAAAATGGTTAATGTCCCCAGATTAGACGAGGCATTCCCCTATCAAAGGGTGTGTGGGAAAGGTGGAGGATACAGCTGGATAGTAAATATTAGCCAGTCTTTCAGAAAAGGGTGAATAATTCAGTGATCAATCGAAGGAAAAGAGACACTATTTAAAAGAACTATAGCTGACATTACAGCCTGGCAAGATTGGGGGTAATGGGCCTCCTGGCGGTTGTCAATGTTGGAGAAGTTGTGGGAAGACAGGAACACTTAGATACTGTGGGCTTTCCCTAAACTTGCATATGTTTGGATGGGAGTCCTGGAAGACACTAATAAAGCTATAGGATCCAGCTTGGCAAAATGCACAAAATTCATACTTTTAGAAAGCCTGTCAGAATGAATATACCCATAACTCAGTGGCGCTCCTTGGCTAAGGCGGAGGAGCCCCACACTGGTTTGCAGCAGTGAAAGAAAGGAAAAATAAAATGATAATAATGATGTTATTATCATTTTGTTTGTTCCTCCTGTGGCAGCTTTGTGGGGTGGGGCGGGGCAGCTCTGTTCACAGAGTAGGACAGGGGCGGAGTGGTGGGCATATTGAAGTGCGCATGACGCTTTGGCCGGCCCAGAGGGCAGGCCAAAGCGTCATGCGCACTTAGCATGTTATCTACTCTAACTGCAGTGCAGTATGGGTGGAGAACATGCCCAGGCTTCCTTTTCCTGGCTGAGCGGCAAACCATGGCGATCAGACCAATCACAATGCTGCATTGCGATTGGCTCAGGGGAGCCTGGTTGCTTCCTGTTCTGCCCAACGTGAGGAGAGACAACTTGTGAAAGACAGTGCAGGAGGTAAGTGAATTTTCTTTTTTAGACCCATCTTACACCCTTCCCTCCCCCCACCCCCCCACCCACCCCCACCCCCTCACCCCCCACCCCCACTTCACCACCACAGATCCGTGCTGGCCGCCACTGACTAAACTCCAGAATGTGGAAATTAATCTCCCAGATGCTGCTCCCAGCAGAAGAGACCATATTGGCGTCATGTGCCTCCTCACACAGTTCCACAGATATGTGGTTATCGAAACCGCGTTGAATGCTAGCTACGGGGAGTATTTCAGAATTATCCCTGTTCAGAGTTAGAGAATTCACAGTGATAACTTGCTTGGACAGTGAGTGTAGAGAACTACAGTGCCCAAAATGTTATAGAAATAGAATATATTGGAAAGTAATATATTGAGCTTAAACCAGGCGAACCAATGATTGTTGCTTGCCATGTTAATTGTTTGGGTAGATGTAACAGAAGTTGAACCTGGAGGGAGGAAGTCATGTGTTAATGGATGAGAAGATTAGGCACTGGTCATGACTTAGAGATAAGGGCATAGATTTGAAACTTGTCTTTTAGCATTCTGTTTGTGTTTAAGTAAATCTATATAGTTGAGGACCATGTGGGCACTTTCCAAAGTTCTGACATTTTCAGGTTGTATAATTCCAGCAGTGTTTGGTCAGTTAACCATAATTTCTTGATGATATTATGCATTTTACATTCTTCGGCCTGATAACTGAAAGAAAATGTCACGTGTGCATCTTTGTTTTGTCTTATATTCATCTTGAAAAAGCTGATGCCAATGATGAAACATTTTGTTCTAGGATGTGAAACTGACCCAGTTCACTTCCCCCACATGGACGGAATGCATTCGTTACAAGTTTACGAAATCCCGTATTCCAAAGGAGGTAAGTGCAATATTTGTGTGTGTCTAGCCACATAAGTTAACTTATCTCTTTCGCCACAGTGAATGCATCAGGTGAAACCTAATTACCTATCTCATGTTACCGTATTCATTTTCCATGTGAGATTTCTCTATTTCAGTATATTTTTGTTGTTGCCTAAACAAACAAGCATTGGCTTAGCCAATAGGTCTTGCCTTTGGGACCTCATAAGTGTTTAGCTATCTAGCACAATATCCTTGTTGCAACAACATCAAGTGCTGCATGGCTAAACACTTATAAGGTCCCAAAGGTGAGACCTATTGGCTATGCCAATGCTTGTTGTGCTTGCTACTACATTACTGCGCTGTTTTACTACGCCATTTCCTCTCGGTGGGTCCAGAAATTAATTGCCACTGCAAAACTCACAAGTGAGGGAGCCTTAAATGTAATAAATTCTTGATCAGCAGTATTTAGAGGTAGGCAAAAAAGTAAGGCTCAAGCCTGGCTCGAACCGCCTGCCATGGAGACCGGTGAGCCCAAAAAAAAAAGAGCAGAGCCAAAATGGAGTGGTGCCAAGCATTTACTGAACGTAATTTAGGTCATGAAATAAAGCCAAAGCTTTGTCCTTTGGAAGTAAAAGTGGGAGAGTCTGAGAAATTCATCCATTCGCTGCATTTGGCAATGTTTATCCAGGAGGCCTGGACTCAAATCCCAGCTTCTCCACTTAGGCAAACTGTGTCATTCTAGGTAAACCACTTTACTCCTTGTGCCTCAGTTTGACCTTCAGACATGAAAGCACTTTGAAGTAATTCAGTTCTGGATATAGGATATATCAAAACTTCACTTTGCATTGGTTAAATAACAATATTGCCCATATGTACAGTGCACATGAGAAAATGACATTTCTTGGTTCAGTCATGGGGGTCAGGTTAGGTCATAGAAAGGAGTCATTTTTATGAACCATTAATGTTAAGAAATGCCAATGCAGTGACGTAATGTATAAAGGAAAATAAAACATGCAATAGAAAACACATTTCTAATATAACAAATGTATTTGAGATTTTTACATGATGTTTTTTCTGTCATTTACACCTTAAACCTTGAAATGGCTCGGCTTGTGCTTTGCCTACAAGCGCCAGGCCAGGATCAGACTCTGCCCACCCTAAAATTTTGCATGCCTGTCTAACTCTGCCAGCAGGGGCGGCTCTAGGCTCATGGCAGCCCTGGGCTGGGAGCGTAGGTAGGGGGCTACGGAAGAGGGGTCCGGGCGGGGCGCGGAGGCCAGTGAAGAGGGGGGGGGTCAGGGTGTTTGGAAGTGGAACAGAGCCGGAGGCCGCCAAATCCCTGCCAGGGGCCGCCACGCAAATATGTATCCATCCTCAGAGGATTATTATATTAAGGATAAATATTGGCGTGGAGGCCCCTGGGGTTTGGTGGCCCTGTGCAGGTGCACAGCTTGCACATGCCTACGGCCGCCCTGCTGCCAGAACCAAAAGCATCGATGGGGTGGCTACTAATTGATGTTAATGTTCCTGGGCTGGACCTGAAAGTGCCCGTGGGGCAGAATAAGGGCATGAGCCTAAACCTGTGCGTCTCTGGTGGGGTAGGGTGAGGCTGTGGGGTAAGGGGGTTTGAGACGGCGGGGTAGGGGTGAGGCGAGAGTCCACATCCCTGGACAAGCAGGCCGAGGCAGAGCACGGTGCGGTAGCACGTCCAGGTATTCCTGACCAGCCCGGGGGCGGCATCTCCAAGGAGTGCCAAGCCGTGAGGAAGACGGCTGAACCTGGCAATTTGTCCTCGGCACCCGTTCCAGGGCAAGAAGCCTGCAGACCAAGGGCGAACAGAGCGCCAATTCTCTCATTACTGGCTATTCCTATAGCGGGGTGAATGTAAATTCCAAGGCCTCGCGGCGCCTCCGCCAGGCACACATTTGAACTGTCCTATAGGACGCGTCTGGGGATTTCCAGATGGGGGGATAGCTCAGACACGTCTGCAAGCAAGTGGCATTACTTTGCCTGTCTCATGACAGAATCGACCCCAGCCCTACCGTCCTCCAGCATATTTTACTACATCCCACTCTACCTCGGACCCTGGCAGTATAGTTCTCGCACGGCAAGAAAGCACAACCTGTTTACGGTCTCCAACTCCAACACTGACTCCGCCTTTTGTCCTTTTAAAGTTGTTAAAAGGCGCACCAGTGAGTTTACTCGATTACGAAAACCAGCTACATAAGAAGAAAGTAGCTGGGTTTTCGCTTTCCGTTGGTGTTGTGTCCCTACATGAGCCGTCAGTCAACCTTCTCGTCAAAATGCCATTTTTCAACACACATCACTTTCTCTTTCACGAGCACCGAACCACACCCTTAATCCCCCAATCCCAGTGGGTCTGTAGTGAGTGTGGTGACATACTTATTCATTCTTCACTCAAGTCCTAGCTGAGGAAACAGAGCGTGTGTGCCAAGAGCCTCTCCCTGAACGCCAACGACGGGTGCACATTAGAGTGCACGACGGCACGATGAAAGGCGCATGCGCAGCAGGGATGAAAGCAGGAGCTCCCACCTCCAGCTGCAAGCGCAGCACAAGTCTGCTCCACGTCCGCAACCCGCCCCCTCTCAATCCTATACCGGCTCGCCCCCCGCCTCTCCTCTCCCCGCCTCTCTCCTCTCAAACACCCCGGGGTGGTGGGGCCTGCCTTCCAGATGCAACACTGCTTTCCGGCAGAGAAGTCTGGTTTCCAGTCACATCGTTTTCTGGGAACTTTTAATAGAATACACAAGGTTTTTTTTTTAAGTATGAGAAGCGTGATCCGATTAATACATGGCTGTGATCCTGTAAAATGCGGGGCTGTTCTGTTGTGCTCGGATTGTCACGTTTAGCAACCAGAGTCTGTAGTTCTTTTCTAGTTGTTCTTTTTTTTTTTTAACCTTTGGAATACACTTGTTAGAGGTTATAAGTGGTACAAAAGGGGGTGGTGATGGACAGAGCATCAGAACCAATCAAACACTCACACCCAGTCAAAAGATCTGGGTTTGATCCATCACCGTTCTTTAGCCCACTCTGCCACCCCAGTTCAGACATGGCTATATGCAAATCAGTCTGACCCTGTGCCTCTTTTTTGTACCGCTTTGGCCACCATAAGTGTAGCAGGGTATGCTCAGACGTGAGTCCCTTGCTCACTTTGCCACTGGATTCAAGCAAGCCGGGCTGAAGACGGCTGGAATGCCAGAAACCGGTCCTCGGAAGCTTGTTTCCGGTCCAGGGAAGACATGGCTTGGCAGTTCGGGCTGGACTGTTCCCATGAGGCACAGGGTCAGACTGATTTGCATATAGCCATGTCTGAACTGGGGTGGCAGAGTGGGCTAAAGAACGGTGATGGATCAAACCCAGATCTTTTGACTGGGTGTGAGTGTTTGATTGGCTCAGATGCTCCGTCCATCACCACCCCCTTTTGTACCGCTTTGGCCGCCATAAGTGTGGCAGGGTATGCTCAGACGTGAGTCCCTTGCTCACTTTGCCACTGGATTCAAGCAAACCGGGCTGAAGACGGCTGGAATGCCAGAATCCGGTCCTCGGAAGCTTGTTTCCGGTCCAGGGAAGACATGGCTTGGCAGTTCGGGCTGGACTGTTCCCATGAGGCACAGGGTCAGACTGATTTGCATATAGCCATGTCTGAACTGGGGTAGCAGAGTGGGCTAAAGAACGGTGATGGATCAAACCCAGATCTTTTGACTGGGTGTGAGTATTTGATTGGCTCAGATGCTCCGTCCATCACCACCCCCTTTTGTACCGCTTTGGCCGCCATAAGTGTGGCAGGATATGCTCAGACGTGAGTCCCTTGCTCACTTTGCCACTGGATTCAAGCAAGCCGGGCTGAAGACGGCTGGAATGCCAGAAACCGGTCCTCGGAAGCTTGTTTCCGGTCCAGGGAAGACATGGCTTGGCAGTTCGGGCTGAACTGTTCCCATGAGGCACAAGGTCAGACTGATTTGCATATAGCCATGTCTGAACTGGGGTGGCAGAGTGGGCTAAAGAACGGTGATGGATCAAACCCAGATCTTTTGACTGGGTGTGAGTGTTTGATTGGCTCAGATGCTCCGTCCATCACCACCCCCTTTTGTACCGTAGAGGTTATAAGTGCCCAAAGGGAGTGTATGGGAAGGGTACTATATCTGGATGTTCTTTATATGTGTAATTCACCTGCATCTGTGTTACACGTTATGCCTTAAAATTAACTTGCCCAGTGATGTGCAGTGCTGTCTGTACTGTTTGAGGCGGGTGGACGTTTTCTCAAGATGTCAGTCATGATTGCAGGTTTGCTCAACATCACCCCCCTCTCTTCCTAAACTAGATTTGCTGATCAATTAAAAAGTGCTCAGCTTCATTTTTTTATACTTGATTTGGTTTTTAGTAGTTCAAAGTACACAGTAAAAAAATGACAAGCAAAGAATGTTGCACAACATTCTGTGCAGGTCCACGGTACGGGGCAACACACATCTTGTATGCAGGGAAAGTGTCTAGCCACGTAGTGCAGTGTTAATATTTTAAATCATGACTGACCATTTTCACAGGGCAGAAGGTCTACACATTGCCAGGAACTCCATCCAGCAGAACTTCCTGCTCCGCCCACTGCAATCTCTTGCTAGGAGCTCACGTAAAGCTATAATATATCTTTAAATAGTTAAGTGCACAGTAACAGTTGAGCTTATGTATCGGGTGTATCATTACTGTATATCAGATCTGTAATAAAGTCATTAGTGAGGGGTGAGGGACCCATTCAAATAATATACACAATCCTTGTCAGGATTAACCACAAAATACCCTAAATAAACCTGTGCTTAAGCCTTTGGCTAAAGTATTTATGCACCAGTCAAATAGCATTAAAGTGAAACGCTAGCACAAGGAAAATCCCAAACCAATATCTGCAGTTGCAGCAGAAGCCTCTGGAAGCTTGTTGTGTCCTTGTAGCACAAACAAGAGGTCAGCCAACTGACCCTTGGAGTTACTTCGGGGGTCATTGGTTCAAGGCAAATTCTTTCTTCAGGCTTCAGAAAGCAGGGCAGTGTTTATTTAGAGTCTCCACAGGAGCAGGAATGTTCTGTTGAGAGGGTCTGAGGGTGCCACGTTTATACCCAGTGCCAACCTTCTTTGACTAGCCTACCCCTTTCCTTGGGATTGGCTAAAATCTGGCTAGGGAAACAAAGGGCAGGTAGGCTTTTGTCTAACTGCACCTCCCAGTGACAGAGCAGGCAGCTTCAGAATTCAGGAAGGTGGTGGGCACAGCCCTCCGCTACCATTTGATGCTCAAGAAGAGTAAACACCCCCTTTCCACAGGCCATCCTGCTCAGGAGAGAAACATCTTCCCCACACCCATGGCCCTTTTGTCCTGTTTGCAAAGAATACACATCACACCACAGGAGAGACATTAACAGTCATGTGACCCTGGATACTTTCAGAAAGGCACATTTGGTTTGGGCAGAAAAATGCCTACTTTCTAAAAGTTGCTATGGCAACAAATGATGAATAAATCAAACATTCACCCCCAGTCAACAGATCTGGGTTACATCTGTTGTTCTTTTGTTCATTTTGCCACCCCAGTTTTTACCCAGCCATTTGCAAATCAGTTTTGACCCTGCTCCTCATGGGAACAGACCAGCCTGAACTACCAAGCCAGGTCCTCCCTGGATTGGAAACAAGCATTCTGGGATTTGTTCAGGAGTATCTCCCTTCATCAGCCAGGCTAGCTTGAATCCAGTGGCACAGTGAGCAAGGGACCCACGTCTGGGCAAACCCATCCCACTTAGGGCAGAAATTGCTACAGCAACAAATGATGGGCAAAATGCTGAATAAATCAAACATTCACCCCCATTCAAGAAATCTAGGTTAAAGCCATTGTTCTTTTGCTCTCTATGTCACCCCAGATTGGACCCAGCTATATGCAAATCAGTCTTGATCATGCTCCTCATGGGAACTGTCCAGCTCAAACTGCCAAGCCAGGTCCTCACCGGACCGGAAACAAGCATCCTGGGACTGGTTTCAGGGTATCACCCCTATTCAGCCAGGCTAGCTTGAATCCAGTAGCACAGCGAGCAATTTGTTGCCACAGTACTTTGTAAAAATGCAATTTTCAGAATAGAAATTTATAATCCAATTTTACCACTAAAGAGGATTTTAAATTACAATTCAAATGAATGGAAGAAGTATTTTTGTATCTGCTCCCAAACAACATTTATCACTTATTAAGTGTAATAAGGTAACCCAGTGTTAGTCTATGAAAGAGGTAGCCTTGCTGCAGTGAAAACAACTTTGAGAGTTTTTCTCTGCCAGGATATGTAAAGCTTAAGTACACATGTCCTACTTATTGAATATTATTCATCCTCCCCTAAGAGACGTTGGGTCCTACCATAGGGGTGACTTCTAAGTATTAAAAAATAGGAAGGCTTTTGCCTGCCAAAAGGTTTCTTTTGCCAGGTGTCAGTTTATAATTGCACACACAAGCTGCAGGGGCCAGCCTGAAGACAAGTTTTACAGGTCTACTGTAGTGGATAGCACAATGAGTGCTGCATCCCACCTGTGGAATTTAATTTAAAGGCCCTAGGTACATGCAGTATTATATAGTAGGGACTTATAAGTTAATTACATGTACAATTCAGCTGTACACCAATTTTATCATGTTAAAAAGGGAGAGCACAAGTGTTTTATCACTGATTAGAACGAGTAACATGTGCAGAGTCCTACAGCTATCAAAAACAGGTTCCGTAAAGGAAGAAAAAAATCTGAGGATCCTGCAGAAAGTTCCTGGTCCTACAAGATGGCTAATCCATCTCCACGACCTGGGAGTTGGACCACACCCCCAGTACATGGCCATTCTTTGCCCAATGCAAATGCTGTGAACCTTTGAGAGGAGGACTGAGAATCCTTCAGATTACCTAGTAGAGCTAAGAGTAGGAAAAGGCCTTCTGCATCATATCATGCCCAACAAAGTTGAAAAAGACATTTGGCTTGTTTATTACCATGGGGCATGTCTATGCTATGCGTAGGAAGTTGGCGTTGGGGTGCCAACATCGAAGGCACGTAATAGGCACTTCAAGGCCAAAAGACTAGTTTAACTAAGTTGTCATAGACCCTGTGTGGCGAAATTTGTAGTGCAGTATTCTACGCCGGCAGTATAGTGAAACAGCAGCTTGTCTATTAATGGGGTTTCAAGGTTTTCATCCCAGTATCTCTTGCCATGTAATACACAAAAAACAATGTTGATGACAGCATGCAGACCAAAACCTTTAGCGGTGATAACCTGCATACGTTCTGGATATATCACAGGCTGTGCCTGAAAAGAAGCATAATCACACTACAGTATTATTATCATATGGAACTATTAGAATAGATCCAAAGCTGTCAACTTCCTAAGTGCCTTAAACTGATTGAATGACATGAACTTGTCCCCTGGGGGGATATCATTCATTTGGACTGGTCCAAGGCAATCAGATTGCTGGCACACCTTCTGTGTGTAAGACAGTAGAAGTCATGAATTACTTCTCAACTGTGATTCAGGGGCTATGTTGATGGCTTAGTCAGTGGTCATGCCAAAACCGTACTTAGTGGAGTTGGGTACATCACCTCTTGCTCCACTGCCAAATGAAAAGGAAAAATGTAACTCACTATCCAAGAATGAAAAATGACCCCAGTATAGGATTCCTTTAGCATTTCCAAGCCTAGCCTTTGCTGTATATCCCAATTTCCAAACATCCTTCATTATGCTTGCTAGGAATATTAGTAGATATATAAAGAGAAAAATCACTATTTTAATAAACACGAGTCCTGCCAATGAAAGAGGATGGGAAGTAAAGCGATCAGTTATGGCACGAATCTTGAGCATTACTGACCCATAGTTGTCACTAACCACTGTTTGTGCATTCTGGGGAAGTTGTATACCCACATCTTGCATTGTAAAGAAAATTCCAACTCATTCAATCATTCAAAATCTTTATTCGGTTTTTCAAGCAGAAAAAAAACATAAAAGCACATTGTCCGATAATAAATAGTACACAGTAAAATATGGTATACAAGCATAAAATACCCAGAAAATATGATATATATTAATAACGACAATCATAAAAATGCAGGTATAATAATAACACCAGTACTTGGACAATTAACTTTCCCTACAGTTTCTAAGTCTTAGGGCAGATTTTAAAAAGCCAGTCAAAAATAAGGTACTTTCAGGGTTTAACAGTTGCAAATAGTAAAGGGCTGGTCTGACCTGGGCAAAATTCAGTTTTTTTAAGAGGGGCTTTAAATAGAACCTCCGGGGTGAGTCATAAAATGGGCAAACAAATAAAAAGTGCAACAAATCCTGCGGAGACTTATTGTCGCAGCCGCAGGATGGTAGCACTTGGACTCGATGAGAACCCCTTGGAACAGTTAGCAGGAGGTGATAATAATTCAGACGAAACCTAATTAACAAGTGCCGCTCAAAACCCGACATGGGCCAAGATAGATAAGGCTCCATTAAGGGTGTAGTTTTCAACATAGCATGGTTTCGAACACTGGGTTTGTTTAATTCCACTTCTTCCCGATTCATTTGTTGTGACAGAGAAAATGTTTTTCTCACAGACGAGTCTAATCGAATCAGGGTTTAAAAACAGTTCTGGGTGCCCCACGGAAAAAAACAATCTTTTAAATATTTTAGCCACAGAAGTTTTAGCATATTATCTAAAGATAGGGCTTCCCTTAGCAGTAGGTGGTTTAAAAACAAATCCTTGTTTAGCCAACATTTTAGCCAAAAGATTAGTGGCCGTAGTGCTAAAATATCACTAATGAATGGTGTTCCAGTTTCATTATGCACTATCAAGTTGGAAGTCCCCTTTGGAACCCCCAACAATTGTTTCAGAAAGATGTTCTCTGCCACCACAATATCGTTAGCTGCCACGTACCCCCAGAGTTCGCTACCATAACTCCCTATTGCCACACTCTTTGCCTGATAAATCTTTAAGAGTGCAGCAATAGGTTGTTTACCCATTTTCCTAGCAAAATTAAAAATAGCAGCATTTGCCCGGGATATCTCGCCCTTTTTCCTTTCGATTAATGGTCCCCATTTTAGCTGATCATCAAACAGAACTCCCAGGTAAGAGAACGTTCTGGTTGTGGGGACCCTCTCATTGTTAACCCTGAATAGATATGGCTTGTTATTACGCTGCCCCACCTGCAATATGTAAGATTTTGAATTATTGATAGATAGGTCGCGGGCATCCATAAAATTATAAAAAGCATTTAGTAGGGTTTGAAGGCCTCTTGCGGTCCTACTCAGGAGGACGGCGTCGTCCGCATACAATAAGACAGGCAGGTCCTTGCGACCAACATAGGGATAATCAGCACCAGTATTTAATAAGAACTCCTCCAAATTATTAATGTATAAATTAAAAAGAAAGGGGGCTAAAATACAGCCCTGCCTAACACCCCTGTGGACACAAAAATCCCTAGACACCCTTAGATCCTGCGAGTACCTCACGCTGGCCTTGGTATCCTGATGCAGGTCCCTCAGGAAGTTGACCAGGTTAGGCTCCACCCCCATGGCGCCCATGATTTCCCAAAGCTTCCCCCGGTTGACACAGTCAAACGCGGAGGAAAGGTCCATGAACGCCATGTGGACGGCACCATGCCTGGCCAAGGTGTACTTCCCTAGGACCATGTACAGGTTGAGTTGCGCTATAGTGGAGTGGCCTGGCCGGAACCCATATTGGATTTTAGACATGACCCCATGGTCGTTGGCCCAGGCTGTCAGTCTATTCAGGATTACACCTCCCACTACTTTGACCACAGAGTCAATGAGTGAGATTGGCCTATAACAGGTGGTGCTATTGCGGTCTCCTTTCTTAAATACTGGCACTATCGTGGATGTACCCCAGGACCTAGGGCAGCCATGCTCTGCGGCTGCGTTAAGCACAGCGGTCAGAACCGGCGCCCAAAGGGATTCATTTGATTTAAATAAATCCTGGTGCATACCGTCTGGACCTGGTGCTTTGTTACTAGATAGTCCAGAGATGCCTTTCTTAACCTCACTAATTGTAAAAAGTGGGAGGGTTACACTATGTTCCCCTCTAGCCACTTCTATCTGAGGGGTATTACTGTTAAAAATAAGACTAAAGTGGGATACCCACTCGTCTTCAGGGATGTTGGTGCCAATTGAATCTGCCCCCACCACATCAAACAAAGGTTTGTTAATAATACCCCAAAATAGTTCGCTGTTACCAAGGGCGTTGGGATCTAACAGATCTTGCCAAATGTTGTCCTTTATTTCTGCCTTGCGCTTAGCTAAGGCCTTTTTATAGGATAGCCGTAGTGTCCTGATTAATATGGGTTCTCTAGGGACAGTCTTCAGGGCCACTTTTAGCTCACGGCCAACTTTTGAGCAGGAGTGGTCAAACCATCTAGGGTCCCTACAACGAGGGCCCGAAGATGGTACAGTTAACATATCTTTCTTTCTTTTGATAACTTTATTTCGGTCATTGACCATAAAAGTGCAGATAAAATATGTACAAGCACAATGATAAAATACATAAATATAAGTAGTTTAAAAAAAAAAATAATTAAACAGTAAGTTATCAAAAGAAGGGTACAATTAATTCCCATTGACCAAAGCAGTTCTTCTATGCCACATACCATACAGAAAACGGGAAACAGAGAAAACAATAAGGGGGGGAAGTATCAAATGTTAAAACTCTACAGGCCTGTGTACATTGTCTAAGTCCCAAATTTCTACACAACGGCATCAACCAACATTTCTGAATTCTCCTATATGCCGGGCAGAGGAACATAACATGCGCAATGTCCTCTCTGCCATTGTTGCAAGCAGGGCAACCACCCTCACTCGAATTGGCCCATTTAGAAGTTAGTGACCTGATAGGCAGGGAGCCATGTCTCAGTTGAGTATATATTTTCCTTGCAAGCGGGGGCTGAACTAAATCCAAAAATTCCTATTTCTTGGATTCAGTTTTCATCAGCAAAAACTCGGTGGATAACCTGCCCAAAGTTGTCGAAGAGTGTAGTAATTTAAAGTTGTAATGTCTCACAGAAGAAGCCAACAGCTCTGACCTCTGGATCCTCGGGCAACTTTCCTCGGGGGTATCCCATAATTGAGGTAAGCCAACTAGATAGAAGAAAGCTTTAATATGGGATAACCAGGGTATGTTTTTATTCTTTATCAGGTCCCAGACCGCAGCAAATTCTACTCTATAGGCTGCGAGCTCTGGTACAGACCAGAGCCTTCTCCAGTAGAGCAGTGGTCGTGCGGCCACCAATTCTTTAATAGACTCCAAACCCATATCCAGCCGCAATGGTATAAGGGGGGTGCTTTGGGGTAGGCCCGCCAAACTACGCATGAAGGCCTGCTCAACCTTTAGTAGACTCTGTGTGTTCGTATGTCCCCAAAGTTCTGCCCCATACATAGCTGCTGACCTGACTTGGGTACTGTAAATCTCGACAACAGGGGCAACTGGTTTAAATTGAGTGGTTCTGTGAAATTTACCAATACCCCCCAAAGTCTGCAAGAGTCTCAAGGAAGATTTAAATACTTGGTAGCCCCAGTCAAATTGTTCGGTCAGCGTAACCCCTAGGTAGATGAAAGTTTTTACCCGTTCGAGTGGAATACCACTCAATACAGGGTTCGGGCGGGTGTGCCTCAGGGGATTGAAGATCATAAACTTGGTTTTCTCCAAGTTTATCTCCAATCCCCTCGAGGCACAGAAGGATACAAACCCGTCCAAAACCCGCTGGATGCCCGTTGATGTTCAGGACAGCAACAAGGTGTCGTCCGCGAACATCAGAGCGGGCACCCGGCCAGTGGCCAACCGCGGGGCATCACTGTCCCTAACACCATTAAGTGCATCTACCAGACCGTTAATTTAGAGGCTGAAAAGTGTAGGGGCCAGGGCACAGCCCCTACATAACATATCACCTACTTTTGAGACAATCCCTTCAAATGCTGAGAAAATGTCTGGCGGGAGGGACGCAGGGGATACACATAATGCTAACTCAGAGGCACAAGTTTTAAAAATTCTGTCATAGATTGAGTCTGGGTTTAACTTAGACCATTTTAAGCGCCGTCTGCCGTCTGTGCATATTAGAACGCCGCGATTTGGGATCTTTTCACGTAGATTTAAAAGATTGCCAACCAATGAGATACAAACAGGATTGTGGTCGCTATATATGGTTTCCTGGATTTTGAAATCGGATATAATCGATTGTAGGCCATTGGAGAGAAGAATGTGGTCGATGAAGAACCCCCCTGAGTGCCCTTCGAATGTAGGAACGGGCTGGCAACTACAGGCGTCAACCATGGACATAGCAGAAATTAGGTCGAATTCATTTAATAGCTGATTCAGCGTGTCTCCCCGGCCTGAATGTTCAAAGTGGAGGCCTCACATTCTGTGGCAACCCAATATTCCCATTGCGGTATTCATAGGGTCCCCACATGGGTGCACATTGAAGTCCCCCGTGATGAGGATCCGATGGGAGAAACTTTCACAGTGATGCCTAATGAAATCGCCCAATTCAACAATCCTGCATTCCCCTCTTATATTTACAGCATTATAAAAATTAATCAGGGACACCATTTCGTTCCCTCTTTTTATAATTACTGCTTGAATATTGGAGTTATGTGTAGTTATTGTTTTGACTACACAGAGCAAGGCTAAGTTAATGTACAGGGCCAAGCCCCCTTTGGCTCTACCACTGCGTGACGGTTCAGCCGGCACGAAAAAGCTTTTGTATCCTTCTAGGAATATGTCATACTCTACCAGCCAAGTTTCTTGTAAACAAATCACTGAGAAAGACCTTCTAAATTCTACCCATTTTGGGTCTTTAGCCTTCCCCGCCAACCCAGCGATGTTTCAGGAAATAATGTTATTAACCGATTTCTTACATGCAGATATTTGCGGCAATTGGGTTACAGTCATGCTCCCTAGCGAAGCAGCATTATTAACTACATTATTACCCCTGGAGGGCGATGGAAGGGCACAAGATGTTTGGCTGACAAGTGACTCGGTGGCCCCCTCAAGATGTACAAGGCTGCCACTATCGGATTCCACGCAGATTTCATCACTGGGATAATGGAGTCAGTCAACCAATTCTAAACCGCTATACCTATTTTGTGTTTGTATTAAACAAGGTATATGCGGTTGCACGCACCGGCCCCCAACCATCCTTTCCACACCCCTATGTTTTACCATTGTCTAGTCGCTTTACAAATCTGACGGATGGGGTGGGGGATAAAAGTATGATAACGGGAGGGGTTGGATTGAGGACCCATGACTGTAATGACTCCAGTTACAGATATGCCCCACAGTACGCGGGTCCCTAAAATTCACCAGCATGCAGTCACCCTGTATGGTTTTTGGTCTGTGCCCCACCCAGGACAGTCTGCGCACCATCAGAATTTCACTAGAAATATTACGGGGGCGTGGTCTATCCTATTTAGCCAATCGGCTGCTTCGTTTTTTAAGGAGATGAACGATTCCTTAGTCGAATTACTTATTGCAGGGATCCCAGTTAAGACTACCAGGTATGGGCTTGATTCTGGCGGTAAATCAATCCTAATGTCCCCAACAGTGCCTACATCAGGTAAATCCCGGGAGGTTTCTTTAAGCTTAGCAACATTAGCCCCTATTGTTCTTTTAGCAAGTAGTTGCAGAGGAGATGCTGGTTTTGTGGTTAATGCGTTTGGAATAGATGGTACTGAAAGTGGGATAGAGTTATAAATCACATCCCCCCTTCTGCGTTATTCAGCTGATCACTACCCCGAGACAACGTATTTAACTTGATGTTGTCCACAATCTCCAATGTTGCTTTCTCAATCTTTATTAACCGCTGCTCAATCTGTAAAAGTCTATCTTCAAAAGATTTGAAGGATGACTTTAGCAGTGCTCCGAGATTGGCAAGATCTAAGTCCTCCAGTGCCAATGTTGTAGCCACAGGTTTGGGTGCCCCTGTAGTAATTTCAGACAGTACTGGTGACCCGCCTCTCTCTACATGAGTCATGGCCTCTGTGCCCAAACCATTTGATGTCGAGTTGCTGACGCTGACATGTTTGGCAATTTTAGGCTTCCTGCCGCCAGCAGCGGCATTGGCCCCCGCTTCCTTTTGGGTATCGCCCATTCGCGCCTCCCTCGCAATTGCCTGGTATTTGGTCTCTCAGGCGAGCTGCTGGTAGACACCAAGGTGTTCTCTGTGGTCATGGATGTTTGGGGCTGGTCAGTTAATGAGGTGAGGCCCTGATCCAGAAGAATGGGTGGACTATGGACAGTAACGGAAGCATCAATGATGTTTGCACGTAACATTGGGTCTGGAGTGCGATCGTTGGCAAGATGTCCCATGGAGGATCTTTTAGCGAAAGCAAGATCTTGAGAGACCCTGCGCTCCATGAGGATGAAAACCCCACTATGGCACGCGCAATTCAAGCGTGTAGTAAACAAGAGTATAAAAAGACATTCGCATGTGGAAGACAAAGCCATCTTCTCCCACAGGCGTCACGCCTGGATGACACTGTGCACATACAAATCACCGGGGCTACAAGCTTACTTCGGTCTGGGGTATGGCAGGAAAACTAAAGAAGCTTTTTTAAAACACAGGCTTGGAATCCTACCAGTCATACCACATCTTCAACCATGGCTGAGACGGAACTGTGGGTCAAAATGTAGGCTGTGTGGTGAAGGTAATGAAAATTTGAACATATGCTATGCACCTGCTTGGGGCTGAAAGAGGAAAGAGTAGCCCTGCTAAAAACCGGTTTTAATGAACGAAGAATTCGCACATGTAGACAAGCAGTTCTCGCTTGTTTTGACCCAGATCTTCCACAACTAAATGGGAAGCTGGTGAAATTCTTGAAACTAGTGGAGCTGAAACTAACAAACTATGAATTCGCCCCTGATCAGACCTCTGGAACTATGGTCAAGACATGATGCAATGAACATTGTTGACCTCCCACATGACATTGATTTTTATCATTACAATTTTTAAAACTAAAGTTTACTGTTTTTAACTTTTTCTTTTTAATTTTCATCCGAGGATATGTGTTTTAATGTATTTTTGTATTGGTTTTAATTAACCTAAAACAATAAAGTTTACTTACTTACCATGAGGATGATCCCTTGGTCGATGACTGAGTTCGCCCTAATAATGAAATTGGCCAATGTCCCTGTGAGGAGCCCACCGGATTTAACTACTTTGCTTCTATTTTCGTGCGCTGACATTTTACAGTACCGGTTAATCAACCAAGCAGGTACTTACAGTTGGGCTTGATGTCCAAAAAGCAGAAACTCCACGTGAAAGAGGAATGGCCCGGTCCGGTCTCTTTCGGGCTAAAACGGGCCCGCCCTTGGCCCGGGCTTAGCCCGGCGCTGCCTGCGCGTGTCCCAAGACGCTAGGGGAGTGCCGGTATTTTGTGCGCCTCTGGGCGCGGAAGTGGGCGTGGGTAGGCGGGCCAATCCCGCAGGGGCTTCTGGGACATGTAGTCCCCCCGCTCTGTGGCCGCTTGGTGTTACAATGAGCGGCGGCGGGGGGGATTAGCTGGCAGCGGGCGAGGATATCCCAGCGCTAATCAGCGCGACCCAGGCTGCAAACAGAGTTCCTTCGGGCACAAATGCGGGCAAGTAAGTCACCAGCATCGTCTCCCGCTCCTCTGAGGTAGCGCTGGTATTTTGTGCGCATCCGGGCGCGGAAGTGGGCGTGGGTAGGCGGGCCTATCCCGCAGGGGCTTCTGGGACGTGTAGTCCCCCGCTCTGCGGCCGCTTGGTGTTACAATGAGCGGCGGCGGGGGGGACTAGCAGGCAGCGAGCGAGGATATCCCAGCGCTAATCAGCGCGACCCAGGCAGCAAACAGAGTTCCTTCGGGCACAAATACGGGAAAGTAAGTCACCAGAAGCGTCTCCCAACTCACAACCAGGTCTCTGTTGTCAGAGGTAAAATTTCTGACTCATTCCATTTAAATTGACGTCTAAATGAACATAACCCACCAACCCCTTTCTCTGTCAAATCATAGGGAACAGATTTCTAGCAGCATCCCGCACCTAGCACTAGATAGAATTTGCAGATAATTATATCAATATCCAGTGTCCCCCTAAGCAATAACAGACTAGGCAAATAGTGTTCTTTAACAAGCTAAGCAAAGGGTCCACAGCAATAGCAAATAACATTGGAGATAAGAGGCACCTCTGCATGGTCCACTTCAATCTGGGCCTCTCCCCCCATGCTGCGCCCCCTCCTGTCTGAGTACACACCTAGAAGATCGCTCCGCTCAGAGGGGCAACATCTTGCGACCATCCCTCGCACTAGACTGGCCAGAGTAGGCGGCCGATCCTTCAGTTTCTTGGCTGCCAAGTTATGGAATAGTCTGCCCGAAGCCATCCGGGGTATTCAGGACCTCTTAGCCTTCAGAAAGGCAGTCAAAACTCATCTTTTTTAATAATCTGTCACTCATCTGTGCTACCTTCTCTCTGCATTTTGTCTGCTCGCAGCGCCGGGACGCCCCTTGGCTGGGGCAGCCGTGCGCTATATAAATCTCCATAACATTAACATTAACATATCCTTTGATTTGAATGAGAACACTAGGCATTGAGTACAACAGAGATGATCGTTTAATTAGATTGTCACTTATCCCAATCATTCTTAGCACAACCAATTGGTTGTGCCGTTCAAGAGAATCAAATGCCTTGTCAACATTCAGCAATACCATTACTGCTGAGAGCTCTGGACGAATATGATGCAGAAGGGCAAAGATGGTGCACAGATTAGGAGCAGTTGAGCACCCACGGATAAACCAAACCAACATAACCTTATATAGCAAAGCAGAAATGTTAGATTCTGCCCACTTTTAGTCTGGAGTACTATAGCTGGTTTTGGTACTCTGAAAAGACAACATGGGTGTCAGAAGTGTCCTTCCAAATCTTCCATGTTCCATCTTAGTTTTCAAGCACACTGTTTGCCTCAGAGTGTGTGTGCATTTGGCCGGCCAGTCTTTGTGTATGTATTTATAAATTATTGTAGTTCAAATCATCAACAGTCTCATGCCTTGTAACATTCTATGGTCTGTGAGTGCATGAACGTATTACACTTTGAGCATAGTTTACAAATTTGAGAATACTCATGACTCAAGGATGTTAAAATTAATGTGTTTGTACTTCATAATCCACAGCTTGTCAATTGACCAATAGTGTAGACATTGGATAGTAATTTAGAACAAGAAATAAGAAAATGAATTAAGCAGCCAGCTGGTGGGAGCTCGGTCTTAATAGTGCCTTAATTGTCATTTAAGAGAACCTTTCACAAACATTAGTTTTCTCAAATTGAACTTGCACACCAGTCCAAGATCATATGAGTAATAATTGTTGCAAGTTGTTAATTCAGTCCAGTATAGTTTTTCAAAATCTGTTACACATCAAAGCTTTATACAGTTGTAAGTTGCTTTGCTTCCAGTTGCCAACACGTTTAATCAAAATAGGTAGGTATGCATTGAATTCCTCAGGGCAAATAATCAAGAAGTGCAGAACATTCTTTTAACATAGGGTGATATGATTCATGCCCAAATGCATGGAAACGTTCATGAGGAACAGTATCCTCAATAACCCGGGTATAGGTGTTCAGTTGAATTGATTATCAGTCAGAAATAATTAAATCCTTGGGACCACCCCTGTGACATTTCATATCCTCTAAATTAATGTTGCTTGAAGAGGACAACAATTGTTCAGTCTATTAGGTCTTCGGCAAATACGATTGCCTCCTGCTGTGTGGTAAATAACATGACGTTTTGCAGTCAGTGGGCTTGCATCCACTGAAAAACATGTGAAGGTAAGGTATTGTTCATTTTTCAAACTTTCATCTTGGATGGAATCTGTCCTTTCTTGTAACAGTCACTGCCAGCCCACCCATTCTACTGTATTGGTTTTCACAGATTATGAAATATTGAGTACTATGCGAACAGGCATAACAGGTCAGAAATCGGTTAGGATTATATTTATCTTAGTCAACTGGTTCATAGTTGTGAAGAAGACTGTATAAAGATGTTCATATTTGGGGTCGGTTTTAATCGTACTTATGTGAAATTACCGACATTTGGCCTATTGGAGTATTTTGCTTTAGGGTTTTGATTGTTTTTAATTGTGGGTTTTTAGATATTCTTGAAGATGGACTAGCTGAGCTACATAAATTAATCTGTAATCTGTTCCTCAATGTTGTCAGCTCAAAGTAGGTTGCACGATCTTGACTGGAAGTTTACTTTGAGTGGTGAAGATGTGGAATAGGAAGCATTGAGAGACAATGTTTGCAAATGCTTTCACTGTACCTCTAGTGCATTTGAGGTTGGCAACAGATTTCATTGCTACAAAAAAGGGCGTCTTACTTGTCAGAGTTTGTTGCTATTTGGAAACCTCGAGTGTATAGTCTTTATTCATAAAATCCTTTTTATACTTCCTTTGCTCACTTCTTAGCTATTCGGAAAGGGATTTCTTGTTTTTTGCTAGCCTGGGGAACTAGACACCTTAAGGTTATTGGGTATAGTTGTGCATGATGGATCAGTTTCAGTCATAAGGGTACGAAGTAGGTTGAGGTTCCAGTTCATCTTTAGAAAGAGTTAGTTGGTGGCCTACATTTCTGTTGTTCAGGATTTTTGAATTATTAGGTCAGTTTTTTCATTCAATAAATCTGCTCAAAAATATTTTACAATCTGGTTCATGGGGCTGGTGATGAGACTTTGTCAAAGTAGCTAAAGGAGAAGGTGTAGGTGAAGGAAAAAATGAGTGGCTTGTGGTAGACAAAGGTAATAGCATTTCAGAGTCTGAAATAAGTGGCGGTGGAGCTGAGTCACAGTCAGGAAATGATTAGTTGGTGTAGTTATTAAAATATAGACCATTCTAGTTTGTAATTAAAGGTTAGTATTACCAACACAGATTTCTTCACTTTGGCATGAATGTAGAACCCATGTTTTTATCATGGTGGCAATGACTGATCACTTCTGACAGGGTGTAGATTACTTGCGCTCTCAGCTGCTATCGACAAGAGGTTACCAGGTAGTGTCCCAGAGATAGTTATTTTCCATTGGTGTCCTAGGCACTTGAGTACCTAGTACACTCTCAAAGGTTTTACATGCAGTACTTCAATTGGAATTTAGGAGCCAAGGTCAGTGAAGTCAAAGTAAAATGTATTCAGCCAAAGGCCATTAAAGCATACATAAAATAAAAAAGACATAGATTAAAAATGTTGTCTGGTTCAGATTCGCAGACAATACCCAATTTTCAAATGACAATTCTGAGATACAATATTTAAAAGAGCCAAGCCATATAGACTAAAACCGTTAAAAAAAAATAGCCTTTAAAATTCATCTCTTCCTGATATAAAACACTGATTTTAAAAAAATGTAAATTTGCAAAATACATTTCAGGTGAGCCAAAATATTGCATGAAAATTAAACCATCCTTCTGCTGCCTCACATTGGCCTTGCGCTTCAACGGCACCAAAAACGGTGTCTTGGATCTTGATACAATGGGCGAAACAAAAATAAACGAATGGTGCTTTGGATCGAGAAGTTGTTGCACACAGAAAGAGATATATGCTGCTGCAGTGCTCCCAGGAATGGAAAAGCAAATGTAAAGTGCATTGTCTAAACAAAGTCAGCCAGTAATGATATGTAGGGAAAACGTATCATCTCAAGTAAGGCTCTAAACCACAAGTTGTTGCAACTGTGGCATAGTTTGCAATTGTTTGTTTGGCCTGAGCAGCAGCCAAATGTTTATTCATACAATGCTCTAAAAACAGTTCTTTAATGCGTAGTTTGTGATTGGGGCTGATTGTTTGGGGGAATTTATAAAGATTAAGGAGGCCCAATCTATCAAAGGTGACCTTCAAATACCTTAGCCATTATACCTGATTCGCCCTATCTAATGACATGCAGTCTCGAATGCAAGCTCTAATCAGAAAAGCCTCTGGGGTTGACCCTATTTCAACCCACAATAATAAAAGGAGCTAATCGAAAATGATTTATATAAGGCATCCCGAGCTCCTCATGGAATATTAAGGTAGCTGTAACCCCTTGGACTGAAAGTAGTCTGTGCAAAAAGGTATTTTCTGTGTGTTGTAGGGTATCCACCTTATTGTACCCCCAGAGGTCAGCGCCATATACCCCCGCTGAGGTGCACTTGCTCCTGTATAGATTCAGCTTTTTTGGAATTGGGTTATTTTAGAGCTTATGGTCAAATCTAAAAATGGCATCAATGTTCTCGTTAAAAGTCTGGCATCTAATTGTTAAAAGTGAGATCCAGCTCAGTGACTGGTTAAACAAGTCCCCCATGTTGAAAGACTTTTAATTAGTGCTGGGCTAGGCGCATGTCATTACATATGATTTTGAGAATCTTACTTGAGATCCAGGTCCTCCATAAACGCAAGAAACAACTCTAAAATGGACTGCAGGCTATTTGCAGTACGCGCGATCAGAACAGCGTTGTTCAAATATAATAAAATGGGAATTGATTTTTGCCTCCTTCAAGGTACATCTTCATCAAAGTCGGTCTCTTTAAACAGTGTAATTAAAATTCTCATCAACTTATAAAATAGACCACCATAATCAGAGTGCAGCAATAGTGAATGAAATGTCAACTAAGCTTATATCCAGCTGAAAAACTAAGGCTAGGTTGGACCTTCTGCATGTAAGAGTTCTCAAGTAAGCCTCTTCAAACCTTCCAAAGATCCATATGGGCCACTTTGGCTGAAAACAGGCCAAATCATCTAATTTCAGCATACCTGGGCCTTCACTCTTTACAGTCATTTATTCTTCATTTATAACTGTGAAACTGCAATAGATTCTGGAGAGGGTATGTATGGCAGCTGTGAGACTCTGTGTGCCTTGTCCAGCACATAGAACTTGTTCAATAGGTGGTGCAGGATCCTCCAATTTCCATCTTTTTAGAAAGTGCACCATATCTTCACCCTTTATCCCTTCTGGGGGACCGATCACCTGAATGTTGTTGTGCCTGGATCGCTCTTCAGTGTCTTTCAACCTGCCCTCCAGTATGATTATTCTGTTTGTGAGCTCCCATACAACCGTTTCATGTTTCACTAATGCAAGTTGTAGTGTGTCTGTTTGACTCTTATATGCCAGCTTATGGTGATCATGCAACAGTCCGTTTTATACTCAGGCATATCGCTAAAGAAAGCAATAGCTTCTAAGAGACCCTCATCCCCCCCTCCCGGTTTGGTGGAAATATTGTGGTTGCAAATGAAGGCGAGCAGGCTCCACTAGTGTGAGGGGAATATTTTCCTGCCATTCGCAGCAACATAATCCAAGACTTTGTGTGTTTTAGCTAGCCAAGATGTGGCGTTTGTGCTGTAGGTCAAATTCATCTACTGTTCTGCTAACGTGTCTGGTAAAGCGGGAAAGGGCGGACTACACATTGTCCAGCTTCATGTCCACGTGCCCCCTGCAGCGCACTCCTCCTGTTCTGTAGAGCTTCATTCGTATGCTTGGGTCCTTCCCCCTGCTTAGCGCTGCTCTGCTCCTTCCGTTGCACTCAGGGCAGTTGATCTCATAAGTGAGCCACCCGGCCCTAGTTTGCAAGGCCTGCCCCTTGCAACTTGCTGGGTGGCATTGCTATCCTCCAAAATGACCATTCGTCATTTCAAGCCCAGCAGTGATCGGCCTCCTGAGTGTGCAGTCACAGACAATCACCCGTCTCTCAGGAGAAGTGCCATTTTACATAGGCATAGTCAGAAGCTGCCCAACTGCCAAATCCTGCGCAGTCCTTTAAAGTACAGCTTCATTCTGCTGAATTGAAGCTACTCTGGAAAGGGTACACAAAGTCCTGATACGAAGGTTGCCCCTGGGCTCTCCTCCCAGACCAGTGATTGCTCGTCTGCTACACTACAAAGGCAGAGACGTCTTCCTAAAGTACTCCAGGGAGGCATTATATTTCAAAATTAAAAATAGTCAAGTTATAAATTGTTCCTCACTACATTGCCACAGTACAACAGGCCACTTTTATAGCAGCCTAAAGATACCTAAGAGAGCAAAGCATTAAATTCATACTGATCTTCTCTGCCAGGTTTTATCATATTAGATGATAAATCCTTATTTTTCACATGCCTGAACGAGGTGTGGCAGTGGATTGAGCAATTTGACATTGGCTGAGGTGATAATGCCAAACCTAAAACAACATGCACTCCCTGAGCAATGAGCAAAGAGTGCCCTGAAGCTCGTAATACGACCCAGCCCTTGCAGAAAATCGGAGAAAGCCAATAGAGATTCTGGGCACTCAATGCCAGTCAACATCACCACAGAGCCCCAAGACATTAGACCAAAATAGTTCATATGACGACACAAGCATGGAACACTCAGAAGACCTTGTTCTACCGTCTCTTATGTCTCTAACAACAGATGACCTTGTAAAATAGCTTTGAGCTACTAGCAGCATCTACATATTGGGAGCAAAAACAGTCAAGCAGCTGGCAGATGCATCTAATTTGGATGACAGTAGTTGTTGAAAGAACTTACATTGTGTGAGCTTGTAATGTGCCCGATTTCCTGACCACCTCATGCAGTGACATTCTATCAGAATGAAGGCAGTTTGTCCTCCCATTGTTGGGAATTTGGCTAGGGTACCGTTCTGCTACTGCCTTGTGGAAGGGTGGGTAAATTGCAAATCAAGCTTATGTAGTGCAGTGCACTGATCATTAGATTAGATGGTGCCATTGAGCGGGTGAGTTCAGCAGTTAATTGGGGGCACACAATAGAATAACACAGCCAGCCTTATGCTTATCAGTGCACCAGTCTACAGATATAATTTATAGAATAATTGAAACATTAGGGGTATGGAACTAGTTCGAAACCCTACAAGACACAGTCCTGCTTGAAAAGTATCTCATAAACAAAGAACTGCTTAAACTACAGGACCTGGGTTGTCACATCCTTTAAGACACATGACACATGCATTGACACAAGCGGTAGATATGTCCTGACTTGTTGGAGACTAGACGGGCTAGAAACAGTGCAAGTGGACAATTTATGCACCAGATATAGAACAAACCAAATTTCTTGAAGAAATATCGACATGGATAGACCCCACCCACCACTGCCAGGAGCACAAGCTTAACATTTGGTAACAGCAATGGAATTTGGCAGACCTATAGAGACACCTACATCCATCAGTGAGAGATTATTCATTTTCCGAAGCATAAATTACAGTAGACCATGGTGAATACCTAGGCAGAAATGTGTCTGACCACACCCCATTAAGCCTAAACGTTATATGGGGGGCAGCAGGCACTTCAGTCCCATCATAGACACTTCAGACCCAAATGTTTAAAGATCATTTATATCCCGAATTGGTATGGCAGGCCATAAATTATTATTTTGCTGAGAAATATGAAACTGTCTCTAATAAGCTGACTGAATGGGTGGCATTTAAAACTGTGATCAGATTCCACTACATTAAGGCAACAGTCGGTGTTAGGAATGCACTAGCGAGTGTGCTCATTCAGCTGGACACAATTCTTAAAGTGCTGATGACCAGCTTAGACAAAACTCCAGAAAGGCAGAAAATATGCAGCATTAGTAGAAAGGGACCACTGCCTTGATTAGAAAGAATACCTTAAACCAGTACACAAAGAAAGTGATAGGGCAGGTAGGTTATTAAAGCAAACACAAGGAGATGATGGACGGAGCGCTGAAACTTTTCAGACACTCACCCCCAGTCAAAGATCTGGGTTGAATCCATCATCGTTCTATAGCTCACTTCGCCACCCCAGTTCAGACCAAGCCATATGCAAATGAGTCTTGACCCTTTAGGAAGAGTCCAGCCCGAACTGCCAAGCCAGGTCTTCTCAGAACCGGAAACAAGCATCCTAGGACCAGTTTCTGGGTTACACCGTCCATCAGCCAGGCTAGCTTGAATCCAGTGGCAAAGTGAGCAAGGGACCCACGTCTGGGCATACCCTGCCAACTTGGGGCGAACAAATCAAACACAAGGAGATGATGGACTGAGAGCTGAAACTTTTCAGACACTCACCCCCAGTCACAGATCTTGGTTGAATGCATCATCGTTCTTTTGCTTACTTCGCCACCCCAGTTCAGACCCAGCTCACACCCAGCTCACTTTGCCACTGGATTCGAGCTAGCTAGCTATGAACAAAGCTGTTTAGTTTCTCTACCAAAACCTAGGAGCAATGTAAACCACTGTTTATGCTAAATACTAATTATAAAATCCTTAGCAAAGTACTGGTCCCCAGAATTCAGTCACAGATGCATTTACTAATCCACCCGCATCAAAACTGTTATATACCCATGGAAAACACTGCTTTAAACATTAGGAGAGTGGCACAGATAATAAAAGAGACCCTTGAAAATGTTTCGATCTGCTCGAGTGGCATTTCTTGTTACATGTGTTAAGGTGCTTGGGATTTGGTCAGCAAATCGTAGCATGGTTTCAAATTCTGTATTCTAATCCCACAGCTAAACCTAAGAGCGAGATTGATCTCAGAGGCATTCTTTGTGTGCCGAGGAACCACGTGGAATGCTTTCTGTCATGTTGCTATTTGCGTTGGTGATGGAATCCCTGGCGATGGCGGCACAACAGACATGTTGCGCAGCAGGCTTTGACCTGTGGGATGGGATGCACATGATTTCACTTCACACATATTACGCATATTACTTAGTGTTGTTTGTGAGAGATGGTGTTTCTGATACCTGTAGCTGCAGAGACCCTAGCAGTATTGTTTTTGGTTTTCACTCAGATCTGCTTGTCAACTGGTGTAAGACGTGTGCATTGCCCATCGGCCTGGTGCAGTTAACACTCCTTGGGTATTTACAAAGCAGGGAATATCATGGGAAGCATACACATTCAAGTACCTAGGAGTTCAAACATACCACACAGAGAAAGGCATGGAATAGTGAATTCATTAATGCAATGAAACAAAAGATTGCGTTTTGGAAATCTCCACTTATGTCAGTGATTGGGTGCATTACTTTATCAAAAATGGTCCTGCTGTTTAGGTTAATATATTACTTTAGAGTGCTCCAAATACAGGAACCCTCCATGTTTAGGTAATTTGATGCTATGCTGCTACATTCAATTTGGGGCTCATTCAGGCACTATTTGGCTCTGACCAAAGACGAAGGTAGTTTGAGTGTGCCAGACTTTGAATTGTACGTCGTGGCTTTACTAATGCAGTAGATTTCCAAATAGTTAGATTGAATGCACCTGGTGAAAACAGGACTAACCGAGGCTTCTGTGCTCCAAGTACCACTAGCCGTTGATGTTCTCTCGGCATGGCCCCCTTCTGAGCATAGGCTGGGACTTCCTGCAACTGCAGTGCTTAACTGGAAATCTGTGCTGTTGAAGACGAAGGGGACACTGAGGGAGGCACACGTGACTTCTTTAGTAGGGTTCACCAGAGCTAGAGACTGTTTCACAGCAGTACAGATGTGTGCCTAGACGAGGCCAGGAATGGAGACGGTAGGGGACTGGTATGATTCGGGTAGACTTAAAACACTCTAAACTGATCTACAATGACGGGCTGTCGAGAGGGCAACTCCTACAGCAATTTGAAAAGATCCAGATTTAAATCCTCAGTAACAGAAAGTTCTCCTACTAATTTACACCATGGGTCGCTGCAAGCACAATATATTTTAGTTCTGCAAAGCCCTTGTTAACATACCAGAATGAATTTAAACACCTTTAAGGTTGACTGGGAAACAGATGTTAACATTGACATAGTGGAGAAAGACTGGGCATGAATCCTACAGTACACATGCAAAGTATCACACAACCAGCATTTCAAATACACTCCACTTTATTATTTACATAGATCTTATCTAACCCTAAAAAACTGAATCGGATTTCGGATTTATCCCTGTGACTGCTCTAAGATACAATGCAGCAGGGTTTTTTTTTCCGCATGGTCTGGGAATGTTCAACATTGACCCCTTTTTGGGAAGGTATTACCCCTCCAATCAAATTTACCCTAGGAAGAACTGGATCACACACTCCAGGAAGTTGCCTACTGGGAAGGTACACTTGCCCTGTAACTTCAGCGGTTGTAACTAATTCATGCTTCTGGCGCTATTAACGACCAAAATGGGGATTGATATGCTGACTCCCACAATAGCAGCATGATATAGATGGGTTATAAAATAGGCATAAATACAGAGTGTAGTGTTACACAGAGATCAATGGGACGAAATACTACTTTCCTTTTCTGCAGCCCTCTCTTAGACCTAATGGTGATTTCATGAATCTAAGATTTTGTCACACTGTGGTGTTACATCCCCTCACACTGCCTGATTAGTCAAACACGACGTCGATCTCGTGCTCGTGCAATCACGCCTCAGCACATATAAGACTTCAGTCACATACTGATTGCTTCTTTTACCGGGATCACTGCACCACCACCTTGCGAACAAATAACATAAAGTACACTTAGAGCCCTACCTTGATGCACAGTTTAGTGCTGGGGGATGTTCCTATTGGTCTTCTAATTGGTAACCCATTGGTTTATCTACAAAGTGTGGAAATCTGCAGTTTTTACTTTAAGTATGAACAGTCCTGTAATGTAACCGCTCAGCAAGCATACCAGAATATATGTCAACCAGTGATAACAGCTTAGTATATTAGCAGCTATGAAACTAAAGGTGCAGTGTCTTGATTGGATTATGCTAATGCACCAATGATGCATGCATTATCTGCTAAGGATATACTTATCCTTACACTATTTACAATGTGTCTCATGTATGGCTCATAATTCACTTCTTTTTGTAATGCAATGGTTCTACAAAAGCATGGGATAGCTGTGTGGTTTTATATGTACTGCCTTCAAAACGAATAATACAGATGTTAAAAAAAATCTTTGCAAGGATCCATAAGTCCAACCCAATATGCTTTCAGTTCATTGCCATACTGTAACGTTTAAAAGTAAATCTTTACGTTGATGTCTCATGCTACGTTTCTGTACCATCAGAATGTACCACATCCCCACCCCCAAACACACAGGGATATTTCTGTAGATGGGGAATCTCTGTGATAGTCATAATCTGTGAATAGTCCCGCCCATGTGCGTGGACCCCGGAGCAATCAAAATAGTCTCTTAAGTTGTCCTCTTCTGCAGTCCTGCATAGACTCTTAAGAGAAGACAAATAATGCAGCCTAACATTAACAAGGCTACATTGGCCAGCACTTCATCCTGAAGTGAAAAAGGATAGACAAATAATATAGAAATGTACACATTTTACAGAGTTTCACACATAGAGAAACTCCCCTTCGCAAAAATCCTTTGTCATGATAGAGATGAAGGGTTGGACAGACAAGCCCCATAGGCTGCCATTATGTGTCTGGAAAAGGGATAACATGCCTTTAATGAACCCTCCAGAGACCCTCGGTACCCCACGATGCACAGCCAAAGGCAAGTTACTTTCAGTTCTTTTTTCTGGCTCCTGCTAGCAGGACCCTGGAGCATTGAGCTCTAGCTTTTTTGGTATAACTTCAATTTTTTTTAGCTTTTTGAAAAGTTTTAGTGTTTAACTCGACGTCTGTGGCCTTTCTCTTCCTTTTGATGTCTTTTTTGAGCAGCTAAGCCACCTCTTTCTTGTCAAAATGCCAGTTTTATTGACAAGTGCCCTGAGTGTGACAGGAAGAAGGCCAAGTCAGACTCTCACAGAGTGTGTATACTCTGTCTTCCATCTACTCATGTTCCTGACTCCTGTGTCATCTGCAAATCATTCTCCAGGAGGACTCTGCGTGACAGGGTGAAGATTCGTCTTCAAGGCCTGGAGCAGAGAAGACATCAGGATGCAGGTGGGACCTCAGGGCGTGGAGGGAATCTATCTGCTTCCACTTTCCGTGATTCGGCCTCTGGGGGGCCCCCCAATCACAAGAAGGCCCAGAAACCGCATCGGTCCCGGTCGCCCTCGATGGCTAAGACGTCGAAAGGTATGATGATGATATGTTCCCCGTCGACCCAGGGCTCTGGGTCTAAACAACGTCGATGCTCGGCGTCGAGGGGAAGGACGTCGAGACCTTGGACGAGGACTTTGCAGACGACGTCGACACATCATCGTCATCGATCTGAGTCACGAAGGCATCGGCTCTTGCCGTCGAGGTGACACCGCCGTCAACGTTGATGCAAAGGTCGGCGTGGAGAAGGAGATCTTCGCCGTCGACGCAGAGAGGAAAGTCAACGTCGTACAGAAGATCGACGTCGAGGAGAAAGTCGACGTCCGGTAGATCGACGTCAAGGAGAAAATTGACGTCTAGGAAGAGGACTCCTTCCAGGAGCAGGTCACGCTCGGTGGTCAGCATTTCTACATCTGACAACTCTAAGTCGGAGCGGCGCAGGCGGTCTCCATCAGGGGACACGGCCTCCAGGGCACCTTCTTCAAGGCCGGCCCGTAAGAGGAGAAGAGTGACTTGTTCGCCGGACTCTGAATACTCCAGGACCTATTCACCAACTAGGTCTCCGGGGGATGGACCCGCCTGTGGTTCCTCGTCTGTCGCCTCCATGGCCTCAGATTCCAACTCCTCCTACTCCGCCTCTACCTCCTCCCCCACCGCCTCCTCCTCCGCCTCTGGCTCCGCCCAGAGCACCGCCACTTCAGCCACCGGTGCCGGTGATTCCGCCTGTGCCCAGACGGCTGAGATCTCGCTCCAGAACGCTACAACGTTCTCGTAGCCGGCACAGGTCTTCCACCAGGTCTCGACATCGTCGCCACTGGGAGAGATCACACTCCAGATACACTAGGGAAACGTATTCCTCTAGTGGTGGCAGATATTCGCCGACCTTGTCAGACTCGCCTCCTACGAGGGTATCTCCAATTGATGGCATCGCTACCTTTCACAATGTACTGCTGAGGGGAGCGGCTAAGCTGGGGATTGCGCTGACTGCGCCTACCCCTTCCACTTCTGTGATCTTCGAGACGCTGCAACGGAAACAGCTCTCACATCCCCTGCTTCCTCTAGTGCCTGGTTTGGAGGAACAGGCTATGGAACTTTTCTTGACGCCTGCCTCTGCGAAGTCAGCTCCATCACGACTTCAGAAGAAATACGAGCCCCCGGACTCGGACCCCGCATTCCTGTGGACGGATTCTCCTCCGCACTCGGTTTAGTGGCACCGGACAAAGCGAGCCGAAGGCTGGACTCAGCGGGGAGGAAAGTCTGCAGTACAACATCCACTTCCATGAAGGCAGCAAGTTAGACTGCCCTCTTAGGACGCTATGACCGCTCCTTGTGGGAGACTCTCCAACAATTTATTGAACTCCTCCCGAGGGACAAACGTGAGGACTTTCAGGAGGTTGTTAATGAAGGCATGATGGTGTCTAACCAAATCATTAGTGCGGCTGCGGACCCATCCTTCCTAGCAGCCCATGGATACTGTAACAGTGTGACTTTGAGGTGGCACGCCTGGCTGCGGCTTACCTCCCTGAAGCCAGAAGCACAACAGCGGATTGCCAACCTGCCCTTTTCGGGTTCCACGCTCTTTGGGACCCATGCGGACGAGGAAATGGCTCTCGTGAAGGCGGAAGTTGAGACACTCAAGGCTGTGGGCTTGGAGAAGCCCAAGGTACAGCGGAAGACTTTCCGTCCCTACCAATGGCGCTATTCCTCCCAGCGGTACCAACGCGCGCAGGGTCGCCAAGCTGGGCAGCAGCAGCAACAACAATATCAGAGGCAGCCCTTCCAAAGGCGACAAAGGGGCAGAGGCAACCAGCAGTCCACATCGGGGAATAAGGGCCCGGCTGGGTCTAAGGCCTGAGGGATTACTTCCCCCTCTTCTGTTACCCACTCTGGTGGGGGAAGCATTCAGAACTACTTGGCAGAGTGGAGAACAATTACTCAGGACAAGTGGGTGCTGAATATTGTTTGCAATGGATACAGTCTACGTTTTCTGAGCCCTCCTCCAGCTATTCCACCGGTTCGCTCACAATACCTGCTGCACGAACTCCAAGCGGAGGCCAATTCCCTGTTGAGAAAAAGGGCGATAGAAGACGTCCCTCCATCTCAGAGGGGAAAGGGTCCATACTCAAGGTTCCTACTTGTGCGCAAAAAGGACAAAAAAGAGTTCAGGCCCATTCTGGATTTGTGACAAGCAAACAAATGGATTTGCAGGGAAAAATTTAGCATGCTGTCCTTGCACCAGATTTATCCTCCGCTGTATCGAGGAGATTGGCTTTGCGCAATAGATCTGCAGGACGCGTACTTCCACGTTCCCATTGCACAGAAGCATCGGAAGTTCCTGCGCTTCCTAGTCGGCACCAATCACCGTTTGGGCTGAAGTCTGCACCCAGGACGTTTTCAAAGTGCATGACAGTGGTGGCAGCACACCTGAGGAAGAACAAGGTGTTTGTCTACCCGTACCTGGACGACTGGTTGATCAAGGCACCCACCTTTCAGGAAGCGCAACTGCATTTCAACAGGACGGCTGTTCTGTTGAACCAACTGGGTTTGCACATCAACCTGTCCAAGTCTGTCCCGACTCCTGTTCAGTGTCTGCAGTACTTGGGAGCCTCCATCGATACTCTCGGGGCAAGCGTGTGTCCTTCGGAGGAGCGGCGCTTATGGATCCTTCGGAAGTCTGACTCTTATGTCCGTTCCATCAACGACAGTGAAGACGGTGTCTTCTCTCCTGGGGTCGATGGCTTCTTGCATCTTTCTCACACCACATGCACACCTCCACAAGAGGCCGCTGCAGGAATGTCTGGAGGATCAATGGGACCAGAAACAAGGGAACTGGGAGGACAGGATCCGACTGTCTCAACACGCTCAACAGTCCCTGAAGTGGTGGTGTTCAGCAGGGAATCTCCTCAAGGGGGTTCCATTCCACAAGGACATTCCTATACAGACCATTGTGACCGATGCTTCTCTCCAGGGCTGGGGAGCGCATTTGGACTATCTTCAGATACAAGGCACGTGGTCCCAGGCGAAAACCACGTATCACATCAATTTTCTGGAACTCAGAGCGTGTCATTTGGTGCTGAAAGCCTTTCATCCGTCCTTCTGGACCAGCTCCCTGCTTATACAGACGGACAACACGACAACAATGTATTACCTCAACAAGCAGGGGGGCTCGAGATCGCGCCCACTGTCTCAGGAGGCGCAAGTGATCTGGCACTGGCTGTTAGCCAGGGAACTGACAATAACGGCTACCCATCTACCAGGTGTGAAGAATGCTCAGGCAGGCGCACTCAGCAGGCTCGTTCAGGAAAATCACGAATGGTTCTTAAACGACGAGGTGTTAGGAAACATCTTCGCAAGATGGGGCACTCCAGAAATAGATCTGCTCGCCACCGCCGACAACAGCAAATGCCGAGACTTTGCCTCCAGGTTTTACCAACCGGGGACTCTGGGGAATGCACTGTGGATCAGCTGGTCGAACAGCTTTCTGTACGCTTTTCTGCCCATTCCCCTGATTTCGGCAGTGTTGATCAAGCTGTCCCAATCTAGGGCCCGGATGATCCTCTTTGCTCTGGAGTGGCCTCGACAGTGGTGGTTCACCGACCTGCTACACTGGTCTCTCCAGCCCCATCTGCGGCTTCCATGTCGGCCGGACCTTCTCACGAAGTTCGGGGGGGGCAGATGGTGCACCCCAACCTCTCATCGTTGAGTTTGGCAGCATGGCTCCTGAGCTAGAGCAGTATGGACACTTAAACCTGCCTGACAACTGCATGGAGATACTCAAGGAGGCAAAGAGGCTGTCTACAAGGACTTCCTACAAGTGGAAGAGATTCTGCATTTGGTGCATGTCCAAGAATGCTGATCCTACATCTTGCAAGGGAGATGTCATTCTTCCAAACTTGCTGCATTTAGCTCAATCTGGCCTTAATTTCCATTCTATTAAGGTTCACCTCGCAGCATTTACTGCGTATAGGAAATGCCCTTCACAAACTTTTTGGGAAGGTTTGAAGAAGGTATTTCCTCCCATTAGGCGTCCTTCGCCTCCGTGGGAGCTGAATGTGGTGCTGTCTAGGTTGATGAAGGAGCCTTTTGAGCCTTTTCATAAGGCTTCTTTACAGCATTTATCCTGGAAGGCAGCTTTCCTTGTGGCTATAACATCGGCTCGCAGGGTGAGTGAGATTCAGGCTCTGTGTTGTCAAGAGCCCTATACTGTATTTCATGCTTCCAGGGTTGTCATGAGGACTCACCCGAAGTTTCTCCCTAAAGTGATATCTGATTTCCATGTCAACCAGACAATCACTTTACCAATGTTTTTTCAACATCCTTCCTCTCCGGCGGAGAGGTCCCTTCATTCACTTCATGTGGGACGGGTGTTGAAATTCTACTTAGATCAGACCAAAGACATTCGTAGATCAGATCAGTTGTTTGTTAATTTCTGTTCAGTCAGGACTGGTCTTGCCACCTCCAAACAGTTCATATCTAGGTGGATTGTGTCCTGTATACAACTATGTTATCAGAAGGCTACCAAGACTCTAGGGCTGTGGTTCCCAAACTGTGCGCCGCAGCGCCCTGGTGCGCCGTTATCAGGAGCCAGGGGCGCCGTGCACGATGTGGGAAAGGAAGTGTGAAAGTCACACTAAATGTGTCACTTTCGCCCCCCCTCCCCGCCTCCGTGATGAATAGGTTGCTCTGCCCCTAGTCTATTTCTGAAGCAGAGCATCACGGCGGCGGGGGGTGCACAAACCGCGCACACAGGACTCGGCTACAGACATAGCTGTGAGGCCCGCCTGCCAATGAAGATCCAAGCACTTCTAACTCAAAGGCAAAAGATGATGCCCATAATCCCGCATTTTGGCGCCTGGCAGTTCTAACCATTAAAAAGGCAATTAACTCTTTCAGCTGCTGATGAGCTGTGAAAGAGATGCTGGTCAGTGGCAGAAAGGAAGGTGTTGCAGCACAGGAGGGGGTCATGCTCCTTGTGGAGTCATGAGCACCGTCAGTTATTTAGATGCAAATAGCATTGAAAGAGTAAATGAAACTAATTTTTTCATTTTTTTCCCCTCAATTTTTATATAGAGCAAACCCAACCCAAACATATTGGAGTGCTTTACATGAGCACCAATGACATTTCATAAGGACATGTTCCTTTTTTAGATACGGAGAGATTAAGTGATTTGCCCGATATCACAGGATGTTGAGCCAAAACCAGAATCAAACCTGATTCCTCAGTTCCAAAGTGGGTAGCTCTGACCTCAAGCTCCATCTTCTCCCCTCCTCTACCCATGCTCAGGACCTGTCCAGGTAATACAATCTTAATATCTATGTCATACATCTGTGGTTCCCAAAGTGTGCACCGCGGCACCCTGGTGCGCCGTGACGGGAAGCAAGGAAAGCAAGGGGCGCAGCGCCGCTGTGCAGGATGTGGGTCTGAAAAAAAGATATAATTATCCTCAAAATGTTGTGAAACTGCGAGCTGCCAATTTTTTGGAGCTGGGGAACCGGGTTCGACCCTCGACGTCAGCTCAGAATCCTGTGTCATTCTGGGCAAATCACTTAATCTCCCAGCGCCTACAAAAACAGAATACATGAATGTATCCTTGTGTAACGTGACTGGTGCTCTTCGGGTCGAGTTTGCGCTGTATAAATCAGCAGCAAAATAAATAAATAAATAAATCCAGCCGACCAAAACACAGAAAAAGGGTAAAACTTTTTAACTGTCAAATGACAGTCACGAACGTTCCTATTATGACGGCTTTTTCAAATTCATGTGCAACGTTGTACCAAGTCCATTATCAGGCAGAAAAATCACATTATTGATGACATATATTTTGGATTCTTTAAATGGTGAAATAATTTAATGATTGGGAGAGAGAGAGAGGGTGTTTGTGCGCTGCTTAATAAACCTGTGGCGGTATCCCAGTGTTCTCTCTGGGAGCACAGATACACATAAAATGACTGTGCAGGGTCAGGGTCCTGGTGGAGAGCATTGGGTGGGTGGGTGCAGGGTCAGGGGCCTGGTGGAGAGCGTTGGGTGGGTGGGTGCAGGGTCAGGTCCTTGTGGAGAGCATTGGGTGGGTGGGTCAGGGGCCTGGTAGAGAGCGTTGGGTGGGTGGGTGCAGGGTCAGGGTCCTGGTGGAGAGCGTTGGGTGGGTGGGTGCAGGGTTAGGGGCCTGGTGGAGAGCGTAGGGTAGGTGCAGGGTCAGGGGTCTGGTGGAGAGCGTTGGGTGGGTGGGTGCGGGGTCAGGGGCCTGGTAGAGAGTGTTGGGTTGGTGGGTGGGTGCAGGTTCAGGGGCCTGGTGGAGAGCATTGGGTGCGTGCAGGGTGAGAGGCCTGGTGGAGAGCGTTGGGTGGGTGGGTGCAGGGTGGGGGGGCCTGGTGGAGAGCGTTGGGTAGGTTGGTGCGGGGTCAGGGGCCTGGTGGAGAGCGTTGGGTGGGTGGGTGCAGGGTGGGGGGCCTGGTGGAGAGCGTTGGGTGGGTGCAGGTTCAGGGGCCTGGTGGAGAGCGTTGGGTGGGTGGGTGCAGGGTCAGGTCCTTGTGGAGAGCATTGGGTGGGTGGGTCAGGGGCCTGGTAGAGAGCGTTGGGTGGGTGGGTGGGTGGGTGGGTGCAGACTGAGAGGCCTGGTGGGGAGCGTTGGGTGGGTGGGTGCAGGGTCAGGGTCCTGGTGGGGAGCGTTGGGTGGGTGGGTGCAGGGTTAGGGGCCTGGTGAAGAGCGTAGGGTGGGTGCAGGGTCAGGGGTCTGGTGGAGAGCGTTGGGTGGGTGGGTGCAGGGTCAGGGGCCTGGTAGAGAGTGTTGGGTGGGTGGGTGCAGGTTCAGGGGCCTGGTGGAGAGCATTGGGTGCGTGCAGGGTGGAGGCCTGGTGGAGAGCATTGGGTGGGTGGGTGCAGGGTGGGGGGCCTGGTGGAGAGCGTTGGGTGGGTGGGTGCGGGGGTGCGGGGTCAGGGGCCTGGTGGAGAGCGTTGGGTGGGTGGGTGCAAGGTGGGGGGCCTGGTGGAGAGCGTTGGGTGGGTGCAGGTTCAGGGGCCTGGTGGAGAGCATTGGGTGCGTGCAGGGTGAGAGGCCTGGTGGAGAGCGTTGGGTGGGTGCCTTATGCCCTGATGAAGCCGCACTCTGCCAGCTTCTGTCTTTGCCTCACTCCTCGTTGAGGGGTTGTCACTCGTGACTGCTGCATGTTGGAGAGTGTGAGGGGAGAAGGGTGCAAGGCAGAGGGGAGAAGGGTGCAAGGCAGAGGGGAGAAGGGTGCAAGGCAGAGGGGAGAAGGGTGCAAGGCAGAGGGGAGAAGGGTGCAAGGCAGAGAGGAGAAGGGTGCAAGGTAGAGAAGGGTGCAAGGAGGAGGGGAGAAGGGTGCACGGCAGAGGGGGAAAGGGTGCAAGGGGGATGGTGATGAAGTTAAAAATTTGCCCCCCCCCCCCAAAACATTTCTGCGGATACCCATGATCAGAGCCCACCTCACATAAACTTCTTGTAACGCCACAGAGCTCCTTGAGCCTTTCTCTAGCCTGGTTACTTGGGAGTGGGAGTGCTTTATACTACTCTATGTATGCATTGAGATGTACTTTATAAGATCTTTGTGATTGCAAATAAAGTTGTATGACAGTGTGTAGCAGGGATTCCGGTCTCCTACAGAACTGTGCATAGAGACTTGGAACCATAGTGAATTAGGGTGTGCCAAAACTCACCTTAGGACCCAAAATCCCCTACTGAGCTAGCTACAGTGTCTCATTGGTCATTACAAACTTCCAATGCTTAGACAAACCAGAACATGAACTTAGAATACCTCAGGTCACGTGGAACACATGAACACTCTTTCATTATACAATCATTTCAATCCAGAACGAGGAGTAAATGAGAACACGTGCACATTTGAAATGTTTATTTACTAATGCAGTGTTCTCAAACGCAGATTCATAGATAATACAAGCAAACATATTATAAGAAGCAAAGTTATCAGCATAGTTACTAGTCCATAGAATACAAAAGGTGACAACATGGTGAAATGAATAGGGTTTAACAACACCTAATTCTCACCCTCCCCATCTAGTATATTATATTATATCTAAGAAGGTCTCTTTGGGTTTTAGCAGGGCAGCCCCATACCTCAAGATCCTAGTGGTAAGGGATCACATCATCTTCCACCAGCTCTCTGCATGCAAAGCACCATCAAGTGTGTAGTGTGCTCTGTATGGAGCAATATAAAACGAGCCTAAAGCCAGAATTTGGCTGCCGCTTGCATGTATGTTATGTCTAGGAAGGTGCGAAGATCAGACCTCACAACAACACTGTGTCAAGTTATCCTTGAAGACTTCAGCACTCACTGTACAGACACAGTTTACCAAGCAAAGCTGATATCAGAGCAATAACATATTATTCTCGTGTAAATCAAAACGCTCTACTAGGCTGAAAGCTAAAACAACAATTTATGTGTTGTGTGCAGAAGCAGCAAAAGGTAAAATGGCGTTTAAACATTTAATAAGCTCATGCTAACTTAACACAGCATATAGGCAATGAGTAACTATATAACAAGTGATGGCTACTCTCTGAATCCTTCATCACGTCTAGGCTTGATTCTTCATGTAGACCAGTGGTTCCCAAAGGGTGCGCCGCGCATCCCGGTGCGCGGGTAAAAAAATGGTGGGGAGCCACGGCCAACTGCCAATTAGGTCAAGGGAGCCACGGGTCAAAAAGGTTTGGGAACCACTGCTCTAGGAGGTAAGCCTAAGGCTAATTCGACTAAAAGCAAAGCAGCTACAGCGGCTTTGCTACGTAACGTTCCCCTTGCAGACACTGCAGGGCGGCTACGTGGAAATCTGTCCATACCTTTGCTAAACGTTACTGCCTGGATTCTGATGCCAGGACAGATGTGCAAGTTGGGCAAACTTCGCTGAGGAATTTATTTGCTCAGTAAGGATTTTTCTTCTAGGTTTCTTCCACTGCTGGGTATGGTTGTTTGGGATGGGCTTGCCATTCTATTCACAGATTATGACTATACACAGAGATCCCCTACTACAGAAGGAGTAGTTTCTTACCTGTAACTCAAGTACCGAGGGTCTCTGGAGGGTTCCTTAAAGGCACGGTATCCCTTTTACAGACACATAATGGCAGCCTATGGGGCTTGTCTGTCCAACCCTTCCTCTCTATCATGACAAAGGGTTTTTGTGAAGGGGAGTTTCTCTATGTGTGAAACTCTGTAAAATGTGTAAATTTCTATAAATTTCTATATTATTTGCCTATCCTTTTTCACTTCAGGATGAAGTGCTGGCCAATGTAGCCTTGTTAATGTTAGGCTGCATTATTTGTCTTCTGTTAAGTGTCTATGCAGGACTGCAGAAGAGGACAATTTAAGAGACTATTTCGATTGCTCCGGGGTCCACACACATGGGCGGGACTATTCACAGATTATGACTATCACAGAGATACCCCTACTACAGAACTGGAGTTACAGGTAAGAAACTACTTCTTCTTTTTCACTCATTTTGAAAGGCAGCAGCTTCCTTTCAAAGTTGATATGATATACTCCTGATTGCTGCCACGATGTTTCTCCTTGAACACCCCAAAAACATTCTACTACTAACTAGTTTTGCAGAAGGTAAGAAGCAAGATAATGGACATGTCACTGATTTCACCCCTGGTGTCTTCTACCTCACATACTTTTAATGGTAGAGGAGAGACCAGGAAACATCCCATTTGAAAGGTCCCCTTACAGGCCCATAAGGAAGGCCCCTGCTTGAGACCTTGATGTAACAATCTGAGACAAATCCCACAGCTCTTTACAGTAGTCCTTTTGGCTCAAGACCAAAGGTGGAGGTCAGTTGGGGTAGCGAGTGTTGGTTCAAAAAACGCAATGACACTGGGCAGCCTTCTAGAAACATATAAGTGGAAACCAGTGAAAATTGCCCAATTTTGTTAATAGTCCAGTATTTATAATCTGTTTTGTAACCATTAGTTTATTCACAGCTCATCTGGTGATTATTAAATTATGCTTTGTGTTTTGAAGATTGCCTTTGTGAATTTAATTTCCCCCCAGGTTTTTGAAGTTCGTCCTGAAGATCACGAGAAATATGGAGGTGACCCACAACAACCACACAAGTTGCATCTCATTACCAGAATTCGAACTGGAATAGCACGGCCATACTGGGAAAAAAGAATCCTGCATGATCTTGGCTTGGATAAGGTACTTGTAGTAACTTGGGTCCAGACTGAAGGTAGTTTTTAAGTAGATTTATTAGCTCAAGTTACAGGTATATAAAAACTCCATAGAAACCCCACCAAGAGCGCCTGGCTAGGTGCTCAGCCCAAGATCAACTGTGTTGAATCAGGTCATAACATTCTACATGACATCACATTTACAGAGTTCCACTGGTGGAGTAGAGAAAGACATGTGAATATATTTATTAAGATACTACATATCCTCCTTTCTCAAAAAACATTAAGAAAGAAACTTAGGTAGGAAAACAACACACTACAGAAAAGCAAATCGTGTAGAACCATAAGTAAAGCGTACAAAAGAGAATCAAAGGGAGCTGAAGAATCAGTAGTAAAAGTAAAGAGAAAAAGAAGAGAGAAGAGGAACCAAAGAGATATGAGGAAACTTATTAAAGATAATTGGGGATTCTTTGAGACATATTACTTATCCTCCTCTCTAAATACACAAAAGAAAAGAATGTTGAAGAATAGGTAGGAAAACCATCAACGGCAGTTCAATTCACACCTACTGGCCAGGTAAGCTAGAAAAGAATAGCACAGAGCAGGGGAAATTGAATAGACAGTGAAGGAAAAGAGTAAACTCATTCAATCTTCACCATCACTTACAAGAGGAATAAAATATATAAGAAAGATTCAAACTGGGCTAAAGTGGATAACACAAAACAAGTATAAAGAACAAAACGCCCAGAGTAACTTAACCCATGTATTACGGCTACTGAGACCATACACCCATTAAGGGTAAATTTACTTATGCATGGGTATCCCTGAATGGAGAAAATGATGTGCACAGATACAAAATTTAACTAAGCCCACACTAAACATCAGTAGAAAGATAAGATGTGCACAATAGTGAGGGCATTGAACTAGCAAACTGAAGTGCATATAATAATGGGAAGACCCAACAAACACTTGCAAACTGAAATGCATGTAATAATGGGGAGAACCAACAAACAAACCTTAGGAAAGGTCAAAATTGTTGTATAGTAAGTAGAACACCCCTATAAGAGGTCTACGTTGTGCACTGTAATGACAGGACTAAACATCTTTTCGTGATACTCTTTGCGGAGTAAACAAAACAATGTGCACTAACAGACAGGACTATAACCCTGTGAGACACCACGACTCGTGGTACTGATTGTGTATCGTAAAAAAGAAGTACAAAAAATCGTGCACTGCAAAAAAAAAACAAATTTCTTGTAGATATTATATACAGAAATAACATGAGGTAAGCTTAAAATTTGTGCATTGTGAGACAAAACTAATATACACTGTATAAGACTAAATTTAATTGTGCACAAATAACTATTATTATAATTTTATAAACTGTACTGTGCTTAAAATAATAACGGCATTACTGTACGCTAATAATGCGTAAAATAAAGTTGAAAGCATGACAATAGTGTGCCTAAAAGAAACTAGGTATTTTTGAGCTCCGCAGAAATAGATTTGTCAAGTTGAACACAATATGAATTACGTAATACTAATTCAACCCAGAAGATGGCAGTATGGTACAGTGAAATGAATTCTGTGGAAATATAGGAAAACTATAGATAAATTTGACGAACGCAGAATTTATTTATGGATTGTAAATATGAAGCAGTCCAGCACTGGGGCTCAAGTTTTCATATGTGCATTGACAATAATTTTACACGCCGGAGCTCGATCTTTGCCCCCGAGTAATATATCTTCATTGAAACGAAGAACAAACTGCCACTAAAAGAATTAGTAGATCCACAGTACCTTAATTTTAATAATGCTGGCTGTTCAATGAGAAGTAATATATAAAACGTGCTGCTGTTCACGAAGGACTTCTATTCCACTCCGAACGACAAATTCAGTCAGGATTGAAGGATGTAATTAGGAGAAGGATGATGAACATGGCGGCACGTACAGTGACGCAAAGCCGGGAGGTTCACGGCTCTTCTTACACCACAGAGATTCCACTACGTCATCATATTTGAAAGTGGCAAGGAGAGGACCGGATCAGCGCGGATGCAGATACACAGACGTTCAGTTAAACGGTACTCTCAGTTTAGAATCGAGCAATAACATCTTTTGTAACCTGTCTGTAATTGCTTCCTATATGGCATCATTTTAAAGTTCTTGCTGACTTTCATTTTCTGTATGACTTTACTTATTTTAAAGAAAATCATTACGTGCTGCTTCTTTCAATATTTGTGAGTTTAGAGATTGCACAGTTAAATTCATGCTGGTTTAAACAAAGACGATGTAAGAACATTTTGTTTTTACAGTTAAATCCAAGTTGTTTTAAATAATGTCGATGTATGAGTACATTTCATGCCACTAATATTTACTGTACCGAAGTGACTCACGGTCTTAACAGCTTCCAAAAACAAGGTATGGAAAAACGTAATGCTTCATAGAACATTTTCACATAGTAACTAAGTGTTCAAAGTGGTGTTTTTCCAATTTAACTCTTTCACTGTGACAGAGATAAATGGCAGATAAGACGCATGCTGAAATGGTGATACATCAGTCTCAGTTACTTTGGCACGAAGTTCTTAAAGTAATATCATTTGCCAATATTAATTGAATGCACACCCTGGGCTCTTTCGCTGCTAATGTTTTTAACTCTTAACAGGTGGTGTCAGCACACATTCCTTCTTGAGTTTTTGGGTTTCTCGTGGCTATGAAAGCTTCTATTAATTTCTTTAAAAAACTTTTAGGCATAGAAATGTTGATAGGCTCTTTCAAAACGTAGATTCAGGATGTTAATGAAAAGAGACTTATTTTACCTTTGTCAAATTCACTGCTGTAGAAATGTTATGGTTCTAGAGTGTCTTGTTGACAGGAACCGATGAGGGCGACCGGTGCAGAGGTCACTGGTGGGGCTGATTTCTTGACAGTTGGTTTACAGCAGTGTAGATAGGTAAAATCCAATTGAAGTAGGTAGATGCATTTGTTTGTAGAGGTGACTGAAGTAGGTTCTTTCAGTATCGTCGCCAAAATAATGCATCCCATCCTCGTCGCCAAGAAAATGAAGTAACGAGGTAGACAGATGATCTTGATGTTTCCAAGTAATTTATTGGAGTTGGTTACAAGTTGGAGATACAATAGTTCTAAGCCCCACCAGGAGCACCTAACCAGGTGCTCAGCCCCAATCTAAGTGACATTTACTACTCCCAACATTCCATATTACATCACAGATGCAGGGTTCCACTGACACAGCATAGTACATGTCATGATAGGATACTACATAACTCCCCTTAATCATAGTTTCTATATTTTTTCAAAAAGAAAATACACTTTTTAATATCATTGGTCATGGTGTAATTGAGCTCTATTTATTAATCATTGCAGCTTTTTTCTGTTGCTGTTCCTTTGTGTTATCCCACTTCTTACAAAAGAAACTCTTCTCGTACCTTTAGTGTGATGGTCTTTCTTTTCTCAGCGTGTTGTACTTTGAATAGTCGCAAAAACAACATTTGATGGACAGAATGCAGAACAATGTCATACATTCCCCCCGTGCACAGAGATCTGGGCCTCAATCCATCTTTTTTTTGCTCACCATGCCATTCCAGTTTGAACCCAGCCGTATGCAAATCAGTCTTGACCCTGTGCCCATGGGAACAGTCCAGCCCGAACTGCCAAGCCAGGTCCTCCCTGGACTGGAAACAAGCATCCTAGGACCGGTTTCGGGCTTTCAGCCCTCATCAGCTAGGATAGCTTGATTCCAGTGGCATGGAGAGCACGGGACTCACATCGGAGCATACCCGTCCCACTCGGGGTGACAAATGCAAAAACAACATTTGATGGACAGAATGCAGAACAATGTCATAAATTCACCCCAGATCTGTGACTGGGGGTGAATGTTTTGCCAATGTACAACATTCCGTCCATCATCTTGTGTGTTTTGCTGTTCGCCCTATGAGGGAAGGGTATGCCCAAACGTGGGTCCCGTGCTCACTACGCCACTGGAGTCAAGCTATCCTGGCTGATGATGGCTGATAGCCAGAAACCGGTCCTAGGATGCTTGATTCCGGTCCAGGGAAGACATGGCTTGGCAGTTCGGGCTGGACTGTTCCCATGAGGCACAGGGTCAAGACTGATTTGCATATGGCCTTGTCTGAACTGGGGTGGCGTGGTGAGCAAAATAGCGATGGATTAAACCCAGATCTGTGACTGGGGGTGAATGTTTTGCCAATGTGCAACATTCCGTCCATCACCTTGTGTGTTTTGCTGTACTTTGAATAGTCAGCAAAATATTTTTCCATTGCCTGCTTCTCATTTTTGCCTGTGGGCACCTCAGTGACCTTTACTCTTTCTAGCTGTTTTGACAGAAAGCTCACAAAGTACATGTACCTGTATAGAACCAACAATACCCAGAATTTCTGATCTCTCTAGATGATTTGTTTGTACTATCTGATCAGTCATTTAGGATATACACAATTCATATATTGGATACTTTGTGGTAACCATGGATAATTGTAATTTCCTCCTGCATCGTCAGGACCCCAGAATCTTCCTCACAATTTTCACCACTTTTTAGGCCCAAGATAATACTTGCTTGACCCGCCATTGTCGGGACTTTTCCTACTCTACATTGCCGCCTTACAAAAACCCATGTTAAATAAAATACTAAATTGCTCGCAACCTAGGTGAACAGCGGGATCTCTCAAAGTTTCCCATATGTACTTTGTGAAAGAGTACCTCATTTGCATACAGTTTGAGATTGCTTTAAGAGAGTAGGTGATCTGTTTTTTTCTCTATGTGATTTCACAATATCATCAGTAAGATATTACATTTAACTATATTATATGTACCCCACAGAGAAGCAATTACCAATTTGCCTTACATGTTGACACAAAGTATGTCTCCTTTTACTCTCATGATCATAAGTCCTATTCCTGTATGGTCTTTATAGTTTTGTCCAAGAGCATAATGCACAAACAAACTTTTGCACACATGTCTGATATTTCAGTATCTGACTGGGCATATAGAGGCAATTTGGAAATATAGACTTCAGTCTGGAAACTATTCAGAGACTCGGTCCCAAAACAGGCACTAGCCCATAAATAGAGGGTAATTATTCTAAATTAAAAATTGAGTTTTTCTTGTTAGTGACCCGTTGGGATGCATTGAAGGTAACAATAAGATGAGAAGCTGTGACAATTACATTCACTAAAAGAAAAGTATCAGACTGTTAGTAGATAAAGTACAGGATGACTTGACAACTTTAGGAAATATTAGACAAACAAGCCCTCCCACATATAGCTATAGTACGAGGCCCATTAAATGTTCAGCAGACATGTTAATGTCCTTGTATCCATGTTTATTTATTTATTTTGACCAGGATGTAGGAATATTGCGACTACTTCATAGTAGATTTTCAACACTGAAATTACAAGTGTAAACTCCATTGGATGTTAAAAGATCCAATGGCCCTGAACGGTAATATGTGTAATTAATTTTAAATATGAAATCCTTTTAGGCTCTTTACCCAGTTTATGTGAAAGGATATGTTGACATGTATTATATGTTAGTGTACTTTTACCAATAGCGAACTGTACCACTTTTGTAGAGCAGGTTAAAGGTTTTGATAAATAACCTTTATAGGGAGCCATTGTTTCACATTTGTTGTCTCCCGTTTTCAGTTACAAACTGGTGAAGCATTGTCAACACTATTGATTTTGGGATGGAATTATTTTTTGGAAAATTTAATAAAGTGGGGACTCTGTTGTCCTGACAACTGCAAATCCAAAAGGCCAAAATATACATTTAAAATAATCAAATTGTGGATGGATCAGTTACTCCGAAGGAGTAGGAAACGAGAAGCATTCAGACAGTTCTTTCAGCAGTTTTACTAACCAGATGACAAAGAGAGCGAAAACTATATACAAAAGTGTAGAATCCCTAAACTTCTTACACTTTGGCAGGTGCTAGAAGTAGGGATGCGGGGGTGATGCAACAGCCCCAAAAATAAACATGCTGGAGCTCAGAAAGTGAATGAGCAATAAAGATGCATTTAAATTTTGTGTTTATCTTGTCACATTTGTTTCGCATTCAAAGGCTATGTCTGCCGACAGTGGTGTTTTACCTTTATTTCTCTGCTCGCAAAGAGAGGATTTTGTAAAAGAGATCTAGGTGGCAATCTCGCTGGGGTATACAAAGTGAAAAGAATGGCTGTAGTATGCCAGTTATTTTCTAATACAAAACATCATATAAATACCTGTAAATTAACCAAATACCTATTCCCAAATTTATCAGCATTTAGGAAAGCATAAATGCAGCACATTTTCTGTCATTTGGAAGTATGATGGAAACTATATTTAATCGGATCAAACCAAATCAAGACACTTTATTTGGCGATGTGCAAATGATAAATATTTGCTGAAATCCTTTCTTTCATTCATAAACGTTTATTCGATTACCACTTGTTTGTAATCATAAAAAGTACACATTAAATACAATAAACGTAAACAATTTCAATGTCAATGTACTAAGTAGATAATAATTATTTCTACTATAAAGTGGAGGAAGTTTTAGAAGAAAGAAATTAAAAATATTAAAGTATAAAAGAATTGTAAAGGAAAGATACAACAGTTTTAAAACAAAAAAGTTTTTGTATTCATCACAAACTTTGCCGTATTTTAATACTAGCTTTTAGAAAAGTGGCTATGTTCTTCGCGACACATGGTGAGTCCAGAAGCTGCAGGAAAAAAAATGCAGGATGACATAATCTATGGCCTGAGGATTGAAGAAGTGGGAGAATCCAGGTTTTTCGTAATGATTTATAATATTTACAAAAAAAAGTAATATGGATTGTAGATTGTAACGATACTCCATCACATGGACAATTCATGAGCATGCGAGACCAGTTTTGAACTTCGGGGAAGGAAACTAAACGGAAAAAGGTGTTAAAACGGAATCTAGTCGAGAGGTATTTCTCATAGTTAGACAGATAGTAAGTCAGGTAAGGTTGGATGCCTTTGGTAATTTGAATTGCGCAGATTTGAGTGTTCGTAGTTTTTGCAATCTCCGACTGATTGCGCAATTCTCTCAGATGTACCATGCACATCTTCTTTAGCTCTTTACTGGAGATGTCTTCGACACTGGGCGGTTCGTCAAAATAAGACCTACGACCAAGGTCATTGAAAAAGTTCCGCACGTAAACCAACCAGGGAATCTTGTGCCAGTTGGTTAGGGCTATACAGTCTGCGATCAAAGATCGTGTCAGATGACACTCCGGTTTAGACCATATGCGTTGCCACAATAAAATTGGTTGGGAACGGATTGTATCTATAATATAATCCATGCCAAGTTCTTTATGTGAGGCATAGTTCGGGGCACTTTGGGGAAGAGCCAGCAGGTATTTAGCGAAAGCGTTCTCTGTTATCTGTATGGGGTCTACATGGCCATACCCCCATACGCCTGCACCATAGGTAGCCACACTTATGGCACTTAGCGTAATAAATTTTCAGGAGTTCAGATGGAGCTGGTTTGCCTAGCTTTCTCGAAAAAGAGACCAGGGCCGATGTTGCTCGCTGAAAGAGAAGATTCCTATTGGCCGTTGCCTTTCGCCAATCCAGGGAATCATCCACAAGAATGCCCAGATATGGATAGACAGAGGTTTTCTCCAGTCTTACATTGTTCACCAATATCGGTTTGGGATGCTTGACCTTGGGTCCAATATGCATGGTAAATGTCTTTTTTATGTTGATTTTCAGGCCAAGTGAACTCATGAAACTACAGTATTTGTTGAGTTGTTTTTGTAGTTGATTCAGCGATCGGGCTAGAATGACAGAATCATCTGCGTATAGCAGTGTCGGTATTGGACGATGATTTATCTGAGGTAGATCCTGGCTCCCTCCCAACATGGCCTGCTCTAAACCATTTGTATAGAGGTTGAACAGGAAGGGAGCCAGTACACAACCCTGTCTTACTCCCTTCGCTATTGAGAAGGAGCAGGATAGCTCACCGTTGATACCAAATCTGACGCAGCCTGTGGCGTCTGAGTAGAGTTCCCGTAGGAAAACTATGAGAGGTGGATCCACTCCGAGATCACTAAGTATTGACCAAAGTTTTGCGTGCTGAACACAGTCAAATGCCGCGCTCAGATCGACATAGACCAGAAAGATGTTTCCCCCTTTTGCACCTACGTACTTTCCGGTCAAAATGGCGAGATTCAGGACCTGCTCAACAGTCCCAAGACCAGAAGGGAGATTGGCCTGTAGCAGGCCGGGTCATTCCGGTCGCCCTTTTTGAAGATTGGAAGGAGGATTGACGTTGACCATGACTGTAGCAATCCAGCAGATGTTACTGCTGCCAGATCCTTAGTGATTATTGGTGACCATAGTTCGATGTTATGAAGGAAAATATCCAGTGGGACTCCATCTGGCCCAGGAGCTTTACCTGGTTTTGACTCCTTAAGTGCTTTAATAACTTCCGTACAATTGAAGTAGATGTTTATCGGGTAGATGTTATTTTCCAAATTGTAGGCACCACTATGTTCTATTCCTCCTTTGTCCAGTTGAGAATGACCAAAGATTTTAGAAAAATGCATGACCCAATCATCTGCCGTGACTGCGACATCTAGGTGGTTCCCCTTGATAGCGTCGGCCAAAAAGGGGGATCTTATGACTTGCCAAAATAGAGCACTGTCCTTACGCTGGCAGCTATCATGAAGTTGAGCCCAGAGATTTTTCTTAATTTCTAGTCTTCGTTCCCGTCTAGCTATGTTTTATAAAGTTTCCTTAAGTTTGAAATTTCCACTGGGTCTCTCGCAGGTCTATGAAGGGCTTCCTTTAAGGACGAGAGGGATTTACGGCAAGCTGTATCGAACCACCTCGGAGAGGTGGGGTTATTATTCCTGGATTTGCCAGAAAGTTCCTTTTCAATTGTCTTCAAGATGTTCTGGAAACTACTCACAATTGTCTGGGGAGTGGAGTCTGATGATAGACAGTCAAGTAGCCATGGTTTCGTTTTTCCGAGGACCCTCTCTGTTACTTCCTCTGGGTCTACCTTGGCCCATTTGACTGTGTAGCCATTTAATTTATTCATTGTTAGTGTATTTTGTTTTAGATGGCTCGAGGTAAAGGAGTGTGATTTAACCATTTTTGGCTTAACTCTTACACTAATCGGAAAATGAATGCTGCTGGGATCAGTCCCAGTGGCGAAGTTAGTCACTTGGCCCTTGAGGTTCTGGGAAGACAGGATAAAGTCTATCGTGGTTGAATAGCCTCTACCATGGAAAGTTGGAGAGAAGTCTTTTTGTGGTTCCACTAGATCGTTTACGAAGTCCAGTTCTAGGGAAAATAAGGACTCATTTAACTTGTTGCCACAGATAGAGTGGGCGAAATGGGACAGAGGACTGCCGTGTTCATCTTGGAGGCCACAGTTTCCATTTTTATAGTTAGGACATAGTGAGAGATTGAAATCACCACCCCAGATTGTGTATGCCAAGTTCGAATGGGAGTCATTTTGCAAGGATGTTAGGAAGGTAGTGATTTCAGTTAGTGTTGTTAAACAATCAATTGTGGTTGAGTTGTTATAGTAATTAATCAAAGTGTAAGTGGAATCTTTGGTGAATTTTATTTGCAGAATTTGGAAAGTTGGATGATCTTTTAACTTCCGAATAGATAATGAGGGGACAGTATTAGCAACGTAAATGGCTAGACCCCCCTTTGGTCTACCCATGGCTCCCTGGATTGCTGGCATAAAGAAAGTTCTATAACCCACAAGGTGGTTTGGGGTGATGGACCATGTTTCCTGGAGGCAAAGTATCTGATGTTCCCTTACTGTTTCAAGCCACGCCTGCGATGTCAGCTTGGAGCAAAGGCCTGCAACGTTCCAGTACATTATTGATAAACTCAAGTTGTTTGAATCAGGTGGTGGCTGGTAAACGGGAGGTTGAGATGGTAAGCGCTCTGATAAGGTCGTGGTGGCTTCAGTAATGATAATCTGATCATGGGGATGTTTTAAATGAGTGTTGCTTGCGCCCATTAAGATTTCTAGGAAATTGGCCGTCGTTTCATTCAGAACAACGGTGCAAGATTCTGCGGTAGTCTCATGCTGGGAACTGATGGTGATAGGCAGGATTGGTTCTGGTTGGGCCTGAGGATTAGGCAGGTATGATTGTGGGCCGGGCGTTAGTGGGGCGACTGTAGTTTTTAAGGCCTGGATCTTGGATCTTATAGCCCTTAACGGTCTATCTACCATTTCCAGGCAGTCATACCTGTTTTTGGTTGAAAGACCCTGCCAACCCTCCATTGAATAGTGGGATCTGCCTTGTTGCCAGGGGTGGTTATGCCAGTCTATGTTCCTATTTCTGTTGCCATAATTGTGGCTATATCCCACCTGATTCCAATGTCCTTCCTGGGGATGCTGCCAGTTTAGAATGGGAGGGTATTGATGTGTGTTCCGTGGGGGATAAAAGAAAGAAAGATGTTGGGCGTCAATTACGCCCTTTTTCTCCAGAGAGGGCCATGAGCAGATATAGTCCACAGTGGTTGGATCCCTACAGTTTACTATGATACAATCATCGTGGATCGACTTATGCTCATTCCCTATCCAGGTTACTCTGTGGACAGTGGAAATCCCACCAGAATGGTAGGGCTCTAGTGGTCTATTTAGACTTAGCCACTGCAGGACCTTATTCTTGAGTGACCGGGCAGTTTCATCGATACCTTCGGTTAGTTCGGGAACGCCTGTTAGGATGACCGTGTAAGGGGTTGCCTCCGGGGGAGGTGCACTGGCCGTCTGGGTCTTGGTGCTTTTTTGACTGCCGTTGAGAATTGTGCAGTCGTTGTTCTAGAAGGTGAGACCGTCGATGTATTTTTCGCGACTTGATTTATGTTTATATCTACTGTGGTTTTTGCAGTATTTGCAACTTTTGCAGGTACTAATCCTGATACAGTCAGGGGCAAATCAGTAGATGTTTTAGCCTTTTGTATGTTGGGCACTGGGTGTTGTTGTTGTTTTGCTGATGAAACAGTATCCTTCGTTTTCAATATGGGTGGAGTAAACAAGGAAGACTGTTTGATTCCAGCACCAGGTTGTAGGAGTTGAGGAACTTTGACGGGATGGATGGGGTTTCCCTTCCCTTGGTTAGATGGATGTGAGGCCGGCACGGTAGGGTGTGTGCGTGAAAGGATTGCTAATTGGGCTTCTATGTTCCTTACACTAATTTGTATTGGTTTTAAGTGTTGGGAAAAGAGGTCTTTGATTGTGGTTAGTATTTGTAAAGCGGATTTACAAACTATGCATGTGTTATCTGTCTCCTCTACAATGGTGGTAGGAGGTATAGAGTTATTTGCAATTAGTGCATTTGTGCTAGGTTGTATGGGCTGTAGGGACCAATCCCTCCCAGATTCCAAAGGGGTGTCGAGCGCCACTACATTACCGCATGGCTTGCAGCTTCCACGTTTGGGAATAGCTCCTTCCCTCAGTCCCCGAGTTTGTTTATCTGGAGTTGGTTCCAGTGTGGTCTGCGTTTGACAGGCCTCTAGATCCGGGGTAATCTCTAGATCGTCTGTCAAAAGGGAGTCCGACTCTAGTTGTGTTACAGATAAATCCACTAGAGATTGTACTGTGTGAATATCAACTACCGCGACGGATGGTGGAAGAATTGCTGCGATAGGAGCTTGTTGGGTGGGAGAGGCCGCAGTAGCCAGAAGGCCCAGAGAGGAGCGTTTCGCATTGATGAGGTCCAAAGATACTCTACGTTCCAGAAGGGAAATACTATGCTCGATGGCCTCATTAGTCCGTGAGATAAATTGATCTATAGGGCCTGTGATCTGGGCTACAGCTAGTGCAGTTTTTGTTTTTGTTTTACTTCTGGTTCTTCCAGGCATGGTGGTTAAAAGCAACAGCAAAGTACATAAACGTGTCAAAATGGATAGTTTAAGTCAAGGGGGGTGGCCCGGTCCGGTCCCTCCCGGACACTAACGGGCAACAACGGGCCCGCCCTTGGCCCGGGCTTCGCCCGGCGTCCCGCGAGAGGGAGCAGTGAGGACCTTTATTCGCCTCCTGGCGCGGAGTTATGACGGTGGGGCTGGAGACCTCGAGGGCTGCCGGGAGTTGTAGGCAGCCCCTCGCCTCACTCCACTCGGCGGCCCCGCTGTCAGATGGCAGAAAACAGCAGGGCGGCAGGAGGCTGGCGGTAATGGGTCTCGACAGCCCGGGGAAGATTGTTTCAGAGTTCTCCACGGGGCGCAGTACAGGTAATGGATCCGGCAGGGCGGGCAAAACAGCGTGACACCACTCGCTGCAGCAGTGAGGACCTTTATGCGCCTCCTGGCGCGGAGTTATGACGTTGGGGCTGGAGACCTCGAGTGCTGCCGGAAGTTGTAGGCAGCCCCTCGCCTCACTCCACTCGGCGGCCCCGCTGTCAGATGGCAGAAAACAGCAGGGCGGCGGGAGGCTGGCGGTAATGGGTCTCGACAGCCCGGGGAAGATTGTTTCAGAGTTCTCCACGGGGCGCAGTACAGGTAATGGATCCGGCAGGGCGGGCAAAACAGCGTGACACCACTCGCTGCAGCAGTGAGGACCTTTATGCGCCTCCTGGCGCGGAGTTATGACGGTGGGGCTGGAGACCTCGAGGGCTGCTGGGAGTTGTAGGCAGCCCCTCGCCTCACTCCACTCGGCGGCCCCGCTGTCAGATGGCAGAAAACAGCAGGGCGGCGGGAGGCTGGCGGTAATGGGTCTCGACAGCCCGGGGAAGATTGTTTCAGAGTTCTCAACGGGGCGCAGTACAGGTAATGGATCCGGCAGGGCGGGCAAAACAGCGTGACACACTTGCTGAAATCCAATTACCACACACTATTGTTTATGCGCACAATAGTTTTAACAGTAAAATTGTTAGTCTATGCACATTTAGTGCTAATTCAATGGAAAATGTGCTGTCTGGAAAGGACAGTGCGCTACTGCGCCAGTGCTCTAAAAATGCACCACCGGCTACATACCACTATCCTGCTGAATAGGCATGGTACATTTCCTATACAGCTTTTTGTGTGACTCTTACACCTACTAACATTAAAGGTAGCCCCCACTCTGAAAATTGTTCCAGCACCACTGGGATCAAGATCAACCCATTGAAGTCTTGAGGATTAAAAGAGTCCTAAACAGGCAATGGTGGCTTAAACTCCTATTATGGCAGGTGCACTTTGTTATATTATAGCTGTTTTTCTCCTATGTGGCACAGCCTATGATAGCCCTCTTCAACTCATGTGATTGGACATCTGAAGTCTTTCTTCCAGACTGGAAAGCTGACATTGCTCTAATCCACCAACCTGGAAGAGATAATGCTGAGCATAGACCAACTGGTTTCCTAAATACTGATGGATATATCTTTACCAATCTTTTTGTCAAAGCCTTTAAGTAAAATCGGTAACATTGGTTGACTCAGACAAAACAAGATTCATCAAAGATAGACAAGTAAATGACAATGCAAGACAAGTAGCACGCCTGCTTAAAAAATCCGCTAGGAAGAAATCTCTGCCAGCCTGTTAAATTAGATGCAGAGAAAAGATGTTTAACAGGGTTAGTTAGAACTACATGGAAAGTGCATTAAATCCGATGAGATTTGACCCTAAAACGAAGTGATGGATGCTTGCCAAGTGCAAAAGAGAATAACACTTGAAGAAGGCAAGACCAAATGTACCTTTTTGCGGATAAAGTCCTCCTACCCCTCTCAAACCCAAAGGGATCCCTTTCAGCAATAACACTGAGCACATTTAAGAATTTCTCTGGAATAAATATTACCCAAGAAAATCCAAAATATTAAATCGAACTTTATCCAGAGAAGCAAGGCAGCAAACAGATGTCACTTGCCCCTTCAGATGGGATGCTGGATGCCCCTCTTATGTATGGTGTCTGAATCAGATACATGTTCTAAATATTAATGTATTGCTGCTTTTCTACTCATTCTAGAACTTTCCAGGTCGCATTACAGAAACTGAACCTTCACTCTTTACAGAGGGACTTGATTTGTTTTACATGGGCAGGCACGTGTGTGTATGCAAAATCTTTAAAATGACGGGACAACTGAAGATTTGTATGCCCTGACATAGCATATTACCGGACAGTTCATTCAAGGGCAATTATAGAATGGACTGCCAGGGAAACAGAAAAGAAATAGCTTTGCATGGAAAAAGTGGTCAAAGGCTGATCACTTTGTGATCTCCCATGGCTAGCGAATGCCGGAAGATAACAAAATACTTTTATTTCCTGGCCAGTCAAAACGGTCCTGGAAAATTAGGATAAGTAAATAATGATGGAGAATACAAGAACCTTCCATTCCCTTATAACCCTAATTATGATAACCCTGACTTTACTCCAGCCAGATTTGTTGAAGTTTTCAAACTATGGAAAGGGCGAGAATGCTGTACAATATCCAACATGTTTAAGCAGAGTAAAATAAAGCCATTGGAGCAATATAAAATGGTTTCAAAATCTTACAAAAGGCTAGATTACACTGTTTAGTTATTGAATTGGTTTATGCATCCTTTATATAAAACAGCTGCTGTCAGGGAGTTACTTACAGAGAATTTTGTGGGAAACAGTTTGGGTTCCAGAGGAATGTGGAAATAAAATTGACAATTGTGCCCCATCATTTCCCTGTTTCTGCCTGGTAGCCATTTTTCTCAGACAAACACCCATTTTGTGTGTGACATGCTCTCAGCAACTTGTCTGAAAACTGTCCTTCACATCCCCATTGAATCTTGCACAACCCCCTGCTCCTTGTGGTCGAGCCAATTCCAAGAAGCCTGCCTGTGTGCCTTCCCCCAGTTGTGCCAGAGACTCAGCCACATCCTGTCCATTGTTGGTAACTCAGCCTGTCACACCAACTGCCCTGTGACCACCCCCAACTGAAAGAGGAAGCACAAGGTTGTACACTGTGAACACACACATTTGTGTGGTTCTGCCAATTCTGGGAACCAGCAGCAGATAGTTCCTGTTCTTAACTGTAAGACACCCTGCACCTGGCATCTTAGTTCATTGACCACCCTTTCCTGTGCTTCAGCCAATTCCCAGAACCAGCAGATAGTTCCTGTTTTAAGAATTAGTTACTGCAAGCCAGAGAGCAGATGGTCTCTGTTTTACACAAGATAGTTCCTCTTTTTGACTCTTGTGGTTCAGCCAATTCCCAGAACCAGCAAGATAGCTCTCTGTTTTACACAAGATAGTTCCTCTTTTTGACATGAAGCACGAGCACAAACCCCAAATGAGGAAGCCTCCCCCTTCCAACTGTCAAACTATTTCACATCGCAAGTCCCCTCACGAAGCCTAAGACACGCCCCCATTTCTTCACAATCTGCTCCTCTTGCTGATCTTTGTTCCTCTATCTGCCATGACCTGTTTGTTCCTCTATTTTGCCTCGTGACCAAGACTGTATAAATGTCCTGCTGTTGAAAATAAAGACACCCCACTTCAAGAGAGGGACTTGAGAGATTGCTCCTGTGCCCGCTTGGTGCTGGAAGCGCTCCCCTTAACTCGAGTTATTGGTCTCCTCCTCCTTCATTTGAGCACCACGGACTCCTCGCTTTGCATTGACAAGAAATTATGATTTATTAAACATAGAAATTCAGAAATGAGGTAATAAGTAAATTTAATTTACCACATTAATTGGCGCCCGAATAGGAACATTCCCTTTCCCCCACGCGCCGGCGATATTGAACCCGGTACTGTCCCCTCCTGACCGTTGACGGACTTCAAAAGTGCACAACGCGGGGAATTCCAGCTAACTCCCTCGAGGCGAAGAGGGGGACCGACTGCGGCCCCGAAACCACAAGAGGCGGTGAGGAAATAGCGGAACGTCCTGAACCAAAGCCCAACCTGCGAAGCAGACGAGTCCGAGGTTCTACAAATCCCACCTTGAAACTGCGCGCCGCGTTTTTCCAAAATCTTCAACAGGCCTTCCAGTTATTTTTTGGTGAGTACTGCTGAAAAGTATAAAGACGAACCCACAGCTTTTGTGGGGGCGGTAAAGATACGCGTTTTGTTGGTTTCTCACCTATCTTTGGTGAGGACTACTAAAACTAGTATAAAAGACGGACTCACTACCTTGTGGGCACGGTAAAGATACATGTTTTTGTGGGTTTCTCACTTATTTTGTGAGGACTACTAAACTAGTATAAAAGACGGACTCACCTCTTTCGTGGGTACGGTAAAGATATTTGTTCTGTTTGTGTTTTTCTCACTTCTAAAATCTTTGAAAGTCTTGCCATCATGCCTATTTTCTCGAAAATACGTAAGATGGCAACCAAAAGGAGTATTCTTGAGAAGGAAATTCCCCTTCCTCCTCGGGATACTCCAGGACACTTCATGTATGCAAAACATGGTGTCTGTGCAATTATTTATTGTGATTTATGGGTGGATTATACTAAAGACCTAGAACACAGATATAGATGGCCTGAAAATGGTACTTTTGACATGGAGTGTATTATGAAATTAGAGGAACAGTTATGGAAGAAAAAGAGAGTCTGCCAGTCACAGAGTGACGCAGTAGAGTTATGGAGAAAAGAAGCCCATAGGAGGCAACAGAAGGAATTGCATAACGTTGAAAAGGGTAAGAGAATGTCAGAGCAGGCCAAGAAAGAACAGTTACAAGAAATGGGGAAAGAAGTAGTTAGTGAAAGGAATAAAAGGGAACAATCAGCCATTTCTACAGGTTTTTATCCTGTATTGCCATCTGCACCTGAAAACCTTAACATTGCATCAGCACAGCCTACAGCCCCACTACCAGAGGCTACTTTCACCAATTTTCTCTTAGATACTCCACCTCCATATGAGGTTCCAGTAATTCAACACCCTCTGCCTTCTCTCAATATAAGATATATGACAATGATCTCATAGCCCAGCTTTTTCTAGCATTACCACGCTCACATCAAAGATTAGCAAGTCTCTACATGGTACAACATCTCATCACACTCAATGACACTCATTTTAAACATGATCCAAGACTCGAAGATTTTCTGTCTGACTGCGCTGATAACATGTTCCTCCACAATAGTTCAGTTTTTCTCAACACATTTATAGATTTCAGACAGAAATACCAGAAAGTGACTGGATATAGATCTCCCCATAATACGCGTGGATCAACTAATAGACTTCCTCAAACACGCCAGTTCCCCATGAGAGAAGTCCACCCCAGAACTGACACAAATGGAGCGCTACAACGCGTCTTCATTTATGTACCCTTGACAAAACTTGAGTTACTAAGGATGAAAGAGATGGTTCCTGTGAGAAGTTGGCCTGATATGCAGTGCTCACTATTCTAGTGATCACTATGTATCAGTCCAAACAACCCTTATTGATGATTGGTTGTAAGTCAACCTTATAGACCAGCTATCCTAGTAGCATGGATACGAGCAGTCTAAGGCTAAGACTCTAGAGGGCGTGTTAAGCCAGCTGTTTTACCATCACATTACCCCTTGAACACCAAGTGAAAGGACACCACACAAGTTGTTATGAAAATAAACAGATATTTATTTATAACAAGACTACCCTGAACTCTTTATGAGTCAGGGAGCTAAGCACATAACAAAACTCTTAAGAAAATACTTTAAGTTGCACAATTTACACAAATGCCCTAGGGGCACGAAAAACCATATACACAGTAAGTGGAATGCGAACTTGCTAGCAGGTAAGTAGTACTTTTCTAGACTCAGGAATCGCTAGGCCTACAATTCTAAACACTGGGATTAGATGCAGGAGGCCTGCGGACGTCGTGTGCAGAGTGGGAACTCTCACGCGTAAGGCGGGAAAAAGTCTATGGAGGCTAGCAGTTGCAAAGTTACTGTTCTCGGGCGAACCCGACTAGGTGGGTCGAAAACAAGAGTGGATCCGAACACTTAGGGTGTTGGACTATGCTGGAGCACCGGAGTACTCAGGTTACCTAGCCCAGGGGCTGCGGCTGCATAGGGTTGAAGTTGCGTCGGAAACCCTCGTTGAAGATCCAGGAGCCTGAAGAAAGAGTTGCTGGCAGGCGGCCAGTGAAGAAAGTTCGGAGTGATCCAAGCCTGGATCAGGGAAGAAGAAACCTGTAAGCAGAGGGGACCAAGTTCTGAATCACTAGCCAGTGATTTGAGTGGGCACCAGGATGGCACCGGACGAAGTCACCTCAGCCAGGTGAGTGGGCGCTGCTGGGCTCTGCAGTCTCTCGGACCAGGAGGCGTTGTCGGCGACCAGGATGGAGGTTCGAGCTGTCCCACGAAGGTTCTTGCTGTCGACGTCGCTGGACCCAGGATTGGGCAACAAGTCTTGGCAAATGCAAGGCCCACGCGGTGGACCTAAAATGGCGTCTTGAGTGGACCAGGAGGGTCCAGGGTGCTCCTCTTTTGGAGGGGAGCAAGGGCTAGTCTGGAGCAACCAGACCAGCAGGGGTTGTCGTCGTGGAGCGTCGTGAGGGGGCCACTAGCCAACGGGCAAGCGACCTGGACAACGCGGTTGGCAGCAAAGAGCAGAAGGGCCCCACGCAGATCTCGTGGATGCAGGGGGGCTGAACTTCGGTGCTGGAGCTGCTCAGGGTCGGGGCTTCTCTTACCCCAAAGCACTCAGTCGAGGGTCACTCGGGAGTCGTGCTGGACAAGCGTCGTGCAGTTCTGAAGATGGCCGGTCCCTCGAGGTCTCGTCACACCCACGGATCACAGCTGGGCTGATGATGTAGGTTGAGGTCAGAGGTGCCAGGGAAGCCGGTTCTCGTCGTGCTGGAGCAGTCTTGATCCGAAGGAGAGACTGGCAACAAACCGCGATGCTTGGTTGGTGCCTGCTGCGGCAGGGTGACTACTCCTTAGTCACAAGGGAGAAATCTTGAGAAGAGTCTTGAGTTCCTTCTTGCAGAAAGTAGTTACAGGATTCAAAGATGATCTGATTTGGAAGGGGGCCAGTTCCTACCTTTATCCTGAAAAAGGGGGCTGGCACGCGACTAGGTCCTGCCCTATGGGTGGGACCAGGAGGGGGTGGTTACACCCCTCTCCTTTGGCGGGCTTTCCCCAGGCCAGGGGCTGGAGTGCCCCTGGAACTGGTTTCAGCCGGCCTATGCACAGTGAGCACCGGGGTGCCACTTGCAGTCACCTTCCTCTAAAGCCCTGCCTACCTAGAATACACAAAATCCTGTCTGGGACGGTGCTGGCACCGCCCCTGGCAGGAAACCCTTTGTCCTTGCCTCCTGGGCTGGGAGGACTCCCAGCAGCAGGAGGGCAGACTTGTGTCTCGGTGACAGCATCCATTTTGTGGAGCTAAGGCTCTGTTTGACTTTAACCGGGGTAACAGGTTACATACATGTCGTGTCCCTCTAGAAGGGTGGAATGCTAACCCTGTCGCCAGAATTGGCGAGGGGTTAGTATTCCAATTCGTATGACACCTTACTCGACATGTTTTGATAAAGCGATACCAGAGTTGGCATATAACCGCGAGGATTATAATGCAATTAAGAGTATATGGTATGCGATATCAATGAAACGGCTAAGGGATGGATCCCGAAAGCCGCAGACAGGCTCAGCTCATGCCAGAGCACTATCTCACACGATTCCAAGCACTCTGCCTTCAGGATTGTCAAGGCCTGCCATAGGAGTGACTGATAGGAGATCTGTGTGTCCATTTTAGGGTTAGATATAGGTATACTATATCTAAAGCAAAGGGTGATTACACCACCTTGCCCCAGCTGTCGTGCAGCCAGTTGTGTCAGATTTGGATGGCCAGCCAGGGGTGGCATAATACATGCTGCAGCCCCTGGTAGGCCCTGGGTACACCTATGCCCTGGGTACCTAAGGTACACTGTACAGGGACTGATAAGGTGACTCAGTATCCAATTAGATATGTACCTAAGGTACATGGAATCCATTTTACAGAGAGAGCAGTAGGCCTGGGGTCCTGAATAGCAGGGCCCCAGGTCAACTAAGTCAGAAAACCAGCAAAACACCAGGCAAAAAGTTGGGGGCA